>NC_061509.1:249530663-249602918 GCF_022539505.1 Lolium rigidum | reverse complement strand
TCATTTTATGTGAATAAAATGATGCGGAAGGTTCTATGGAAGGTTCTAGAAGGTTCTAGAAAAGTCAGGAAGAAACCACCAAGGAAGGTGGAGTCCACATGGGACTCCACCTCCATGGCTGACCAACCCTAGTGGGGAGGAGTCCCAAGTGGACTCCCCCTTAGGGGGCGGCCACCCTATGGAAGGTGGAATTCCCACCTCTAGTGGGTCCAGGGGAAGGTTTCCCACCATATGGAAGGTTTTGGGTTCGGGTCTTATTCGAAGACTTGTAGTCCAACACTTGGGGCTTCCACCTATATATGAGGGCCAAGGGAGGGGCGGCCACACCAAAGCCATCAAGCTAGCCGCCCCCATAGTGGCCGGCCACCCCCTCTCCCCAAACCCTAGCGCCCGCTCCTCCGCCATATCCCGCACGCTTAGCGAAGCTCCGCCGGATTTCTCCACCGCCACCGACACCACGCCGTCGTGCTGTCGGATTCAAGAGGAGCTACTACTTCCGCTGCCCGGCTGGAACGGGGAGGTGGACGTCGTCTTCATCAACAACCGAACGTGTGACCGAGTACGGAGGTGCTGCCCGTTCGTGGCGCCGGAACCGATCGTGATCAAGATCTTCTACGCGCTTTTGCAAGCGGCAAGTGAACGTCTACCGCAGCAACAAGAGCCTCCTCTTGTAGGCTTTGGAATCTCTTCAAGGGTGAGTCTCGATAATCCCCTCGTTGCTACCGTCTTCTAGATTGCATCTTGGCTTGGATTGCGTGTTCGCCGTAGGAAAATTTTTGTTTTCTATGCTACGTTATCCTACGGTGGTATCGAGCCGTGTCTATGCATAGATGGTTGCACGAGTAGAACACAATGGTTTGTGGGCGTTGATGCTCTTGTTATCTTTAGTTGAGTACTTTGCATCTTTGTGGCATAGTGGGATGAAGCGGCTCGGGCTAACTTTACATGACCGCGTTCATGAGATTTGCTCCACGCTTGACATGCAACTTGTATTGCATAAGTGGCTTTGCGGGTGTCTGTCTCTCCTACTATAGTGAAGATTCAATTTACTCTTCTATTGACAACACTAGTATCACCGTTGTGGTTCATGTTCGTAGGTAGATTGGATCTTGCTCGAAAACCCTAAACCACGTAAAATATGCAAACCAAATTAGAGAACGTCTAACTTGTTTTGCGGGGTTTGGTGATGTGATATGGCCATAATGTGATGATGAATATGTATGAGATGATCATTATTGTATTGTGGCAACCGGCGAGAGCCTTATGGTTGTCTTTAAATTTCATGTTGAGTAGTATTTCAAAGTAGTTGTAATAGTTGCTACATGGAGGGCGATCATGAAGACGGCGCCATTGACCTTGGTGCTTCGCCGACGATGATGGAGATCATGCCGTTGATGATGGAGATCATGTCCGTGCTTTGGAGATGAAGATCAAAGGCGCAAAGACAAAAGGGCCATATCATATCACATATGAGCTGCATGTGATGTTAATCCTTTTATGCATCTTATTTTGCTTAGATCGCGACGGTAGCATTATAAGATGATCCCTCTCACTAAAATCTCAAGATAATAAAGTGTTCATCCTTAGTAGCACCGTTATCAAGTCTTATCGTTTGAAGCATCTCGTGATGATCGGGTGTGATAGATTCGATAAGTACATATAACGGGTGCAAGACAGATTTGCACATGCGGATACTAAGGTGGCCTTGGCGAGCCTAGCATGTAAAGACATGGTCTCGGAACACGTGATACCGAAAGGTAGAGCATGAATCATATGATTGATATGATGAACACTTTGAGTGTTCGCCATTGAAATTACATCTTGTCTCGTGATGATCGGGCATAGGTGTGATGGATTTGGTTCGTGTGATCACTAAGACAATGCGAGGGATATTGTTTTGAGTGGGAGTTCACCTAGATTTTTAATTATGTAGAATTAAAATTTGAACTCAATTTGTCATAAACTTAGTCTAAACTATTGCAAATATGTTGTAGATATGGCGTCCTCAATCAATTTTAACCGGTTCTAGAGAAAGAAAAGCTTAAGAGCAACGGTAGCAACTTCACTGGCTGGTTCCGTCATGTGAGGATCTTCCTCAATGGCGGAAATCTGCAATATGTGCTTGATGCACCGCTAGGTGACCCTCCTGCGAAGCTGAAACCGATGAAGTAAAGAATGTTTACATGACTCGGAAAACTCGGTACTCTCAAGTTCGGTGTGCCATCTTATGCGATGCGGAATCCGATCTTCAAAAACGTTTTGAGCACCACGATCCTCATGAGTTGATAAAAGAGTTGAAGACTATTTTTGAGACTCATGCGGCCGTGGAATGCTATGAAGCATCGAAACACTTTTCAGTTGTATGATGGAAGAAAGGCAGCTCCATTAGTGAGCACATGCTCGTTATGACCGGGCATGCGAAGAAACTTCGGTGACTTGGGAATAGTGATTCCTAACAGGTGAGGATTAATCGTGTCCTTCAATCACTGCCACCAAGTTACAAGAACTTTGTGATGAACTACAATATGCGAGAACATGAACAAGGAGTTTCTGAACTCTTTGGCATGCTAAAAATCTGTGAGATTGAGATCAAGAAAGAGCACCAAGTGTTGATGGTCAACAAGACCACCGGCTTCAAGAAACGGGGCAAGTCTAAAGGCAAGAATCAAGAAGAGTGGCAAGAAAGCTGCCACGCCTCCTATGAAACCTAAGTCGGCCCTAAGCACGATCTTGAGTGCTATTGCTGCAAGGAGAAGGGACCTTTGGAAGCGTAATTGCTCCAAGTATTTGGCGGATACGAAGAGCGGCCTTGTCAAGAAGAAGAAGAAGGTATATCGATATACATGTTATAGATGTTTATCTCACTAGTTCTCGTTCTAGTACACGGGTATTTGATCTTTGGTTCGGTTGCTCATATTTGTAACTCGAAACGAGGAACTAAAGAATAAACGACAAGCTACTGAAAGATGAAGTGACGATGCGCGTTGGAAACGGATCCAAGGTCAATGTGATCGCGGTCGGGACACTTCCTCTACATCTACCTTCGGGATTAGTTTTAAGCCTAAATAATTGTTATTATGTACCCGCGTTGAGCATGAACATTATATCGGGATCTTGTTTAATGCAAGACGGTTATTCATTCAAGTCGAGAATAATGGTTGTTCTATTTTTATGAATAATATCTTTTATGGTCGAGCACCACAAAAGAATGGCTTATTTACTATTAGATCTCGATAGTAGTAATACGCATATACATAACATTGATGCTAAGCGAATTAAATTGAATGATAATTCTACTTATATGTAGCCTTGTCGTCTTGGTCATATTGGAGTGAAACGCATGAAGAAACTCCATGCGATGGATTACTTGAATCACTTGACTTTGAGTCACTTGATAGATGCGAAGCATGTCTGATGGGAAAAATGACTAAGACTCCATTCTCGGGTATGATGGAGCGAGCTACTGACTTATTGGAAATCATACACACAGATGTGTGTGGACCAATGAGTGTAGCATCGCGCGGTGGTTATCGTTATGTTCTAACCTTCACGAGATGATTTGAGTAGATATGGGTATATCTATTTAATGAAACATAAATCCGAAACTTTCGAGAAGTTTAAGGAATTCCAAAGTGAAGTAGAAAATCAACGTAACAAGAAGATTAAATTTCTACGATGCGATCGCGGAGGTGAATATCCGAGTTATGAGTTTGGCATGCATTTAAAGAAATGCGGAATACTTTCACAATTGACACTGTAGGGGAACACCACAACGAAACGGTGTGTCGAGCGTCGTAATCGAACTCTCTTAGATATGGTTCGTTCTATGATGTCTCTTACTGATTTGCCGTTATCATTTTGGAGTTATGCATTAGAGACAGCCGCATTCACTTTAAATAGAGCACCATCAAAATCCGTTGAAACGACGCCGTATGAATTATGGTTTAATAAGAAACCTAAGTCTGTCGTTCCTAAAAGTTTGGGGTTGCGAAGCCTATGTAAAAAGTTACAACCGGACAAGCTAGAACCCAAAGCGGAGAAATGCGTCTTCATAGGATACCCTAAGGAAACTATAGGGTACACTTTCTATCACGAATCCAGAAGGCAAGATCTTTGTTGCTAAGAACGGAACCTTTCTTGAGAAAGAATTTCTCACTAAAGAAGTGATTTGGAAGAAAAGTAGAACTCGATGAGATTGAAGAATCTCTACTCGTTGATCGAGTAGCGCGATGCAGGAAAATGTTCTGTACCACCTACACCGAGCAACGGAGAGGAAGCTAATGATAATGATCATGAAACTTCAAATGAGACAGCTGCTGAACCTCGCGAGATCGACAAGGGATCGTGCCACTCCAGTTGGTATGATCCTTGTCTAAATGTCATGATTGTGGATAACAATGATGAAGACCCTGCGACGTATGAAGAAGCGATGATGAGCCCAGATTCCAACAAATGGCAAGAAGCCATGAAATCCGAAATGGGATCCATGTATGATAACAAAGTATGGACTTTGGTAGACTTACATGATAGCCGCAAGGCTGTCGAGAATAAATGGATCTTCAAGAGAAAAACAGATGCTGATGGTAATATTACTGTCTATAAAGCTGGACTTGTCGCTAAGGGTTTCCAACAAATTCAAGGTGTTGACTACGATGAGACTTTCTCACCTGTAGCGAAGCTAAAATCTGTAAGGATTTTGTTAGCAATAGCTGCATTTTTCGATTATGAGATTTGGCAGATGGATGTCAAAACGGCGTTCCTTAATGGAGACATTGAGGAAGAGTTGTATATGGTACAACCCAAAGGTTTTGTCGATCCTAAAAATGCTGACAAAGTATGCAAACTTCAGCGTTCAATCTATGGACTGAAGCAAGCATCAAGAAGTTGGAACCGACGCTTTGATAAGGTGATCAAAGACTTCGGGTTTATACAGTGTCATGGAGAGGTCTGTATTTACAAGAAAGTGAGTGGGAGCTCTGTAGCATTCCTGATATTATATGTAGATGACATATTATTGATTGGGAATGATATAGAACTATTAAGCAGTGTAAAGGGTTATTTGAATAATAGTTTTTCAATGAAAGACCTTGGTGAAGCATCGTATATATTAGGCATCAAGATTTATAGAGATAGATCAAGACGTCTAATAGGGCTATCACAGAGTACATACACTGGACAAGATTCTAAAGAAGTTTAGAATGGACGAAAGTAAGAAAGGATTCTTACCTATGTTACCGAGGCAAGGTCTTGAGTAAGACTCAAGGTCCGGCTACGGCAGAAGAAAGAGAAAGGATGAGTCGGATCCCCTATGCCTCGGCGATAGGCTCTATCATGTATGCCATGCTATGTACAAGACCGGATATAGCACATGCTTTGTTAGTTTGACTAGCGAGATATCAAAGTGATCCGAGGAATGGAACATCTGGACAGCGGTCAAGAATATCTGAAGTACTTGAAAAGAACTAAGGATATGTTTCTTTGTTATGGAGGTGACCAAGAGCTCGTTGTAACAAGTTACACCGATGCAAGTTGGAACAACGATCCCGATGACTCTAAGTCACAATCCGGGTACGTGTTTATATTGAATGGTGTCTGCGGTAAGCTGGGCAAGCTCGAAGCGAGTGCACGGTGGCGAAATCCTCAACGGAATCGGAGTACATAGCGGCTCGGAGGCTTCATCGAAGCGGTATGGATGAAGAGGTTCATTGTAGAGCTCGGTGTGGTTCCTAGTGCATTGGACCCACTAGTCATCTACTGTGACAACATGGGTGCCATGGCCAATGCACAAGAACCAAGGTCACACAAGAGGCTGAAGCATATCAAGCTGCGTTATCATTCGATTCGCGAGTACATCGAAGATGGAGAAGTAAAGATTTGCAAAGTACACACTAATCTGAATGTAGCTGATCCGTTGACTAAAGCTCTCCCTAGGGCAAAGCATGACCAACACCAGAATGCCATGGGTGTTAGGTACCTTACAATGTAATCTAGATTATTGACTCTAGTGCAAGTGGGAGACTGTTGGAGATATGCCCAAGAGGCAATAATAAAAGTGGTTATTATATATCTTTATGTTTATGATGAATGTTTATATACCATGCTATAATTGTATTAACCGAAACATTGATACATGTGTGTTATGTAAACAAACAAATGAGTCCCTAGTAAGCCTCTTAACTAGCTTGTTGATTAATAGATGATTAGTTTCATAATCATAAACATTGGATGTTATTAACGACAAGGTTATATCATTATATGAATGATGTAATGGACACACCCAATTAAGCGTAGCATAAGATCACGTCATTAAGTTATTTGCTATAAGCTTTCGATACATAGTTACCTAGTCCTTATGACCATGAGATCATATAAATCACTTATACCGGAAAGGTACTTTGATTACATCAAACGCCATCTGCGTAAATGGGTGGTTATAAAGGTGGGATTAAGTATCCGGAAAGTATGAGTTGAGGCATATGGATCAACAGTGGGATTTGTCCATCCCGATGACGGATAGATATACTCTGGGCCCTCTCCGTGGAATGTCGTCTAATGTCTTGCAAGCATATGAATAAGTTCATAAGAGACCACATACCACAGCACGAGTAAAGAGTACTTGTCAGGAGACGAGGTTGAACAAGGTATAGAGTGATACCGATGATCAAACCTCGGACAAGTAAAATATCGCGTGACAAAGGGAATTGGTATCGTATGTGAATGGTTCATTCGATCACTAAGTCATCGTTGAATATGTGGGAGCCATTATGGATCTCCAGATCCCGCTATTGGTTAATGGTCGGAGTGAGTACTCAACCATGTCCGCATAGTTCGCGAACCGTAGGGTGACACACTTAAAGTTGGATGTTGAAATGGTAGAACTTGAATATGGAATGGAGTTCGAATATTTGTTCGGAGTCCCGGATGAGATCCCGGACATCACGAGGAGTTCGGAATGGTCCGGAGAATAAGATTCATATATAGGAAGTCATTTTATAAGATTTAAAATGATCCGGAAGGTTCTATGGAAGGTTCTAGAGAAAAGTCCGGAAGAAACCACTAAGGAAGGCGGAGTCCCGGAGGACTCCACCTCCCATGGCCGGCCAACCCTAAGGGGAGGAGTCCCAAGTGGACTCCCCTATGAGGGCCGGCCACCCCCACATGGAAGGGGGAATCCCACCCCAAGTGGGATTCCCACCTTGGGTAGGTTTCCCTATCACATGGAAGGTTTTGGGTTCGGGTCTTATTCGGAGACTTGTAGTCCAACACTTGGGGCTTCCACCTATATAATGAGGGGCCAAGGGGAGGGGGCCGGCCACCGAAACACCACAAGGTGGCCGCACCCCTAGATGGCCGGCGCCCCCCTCTCCCCAAACCCTAGCCGCCCCACTCCTCCTTCTTCCCCGCACGCTTAGCGAAGCTCCGCCAGGATTCTCCACCGCCACCGACACCACGCCATCGTGCTGTCGGATTCAAGAGGAGCTACTACTTCCGCTGCCCACTGGAACGGGGAGGTGGACGTCGTCTTCATCAACAACCGAACGTGTGACCGAGTACGGAGGTGCTGCCCGTTCGTGGCGCCGTGATCAAGATCTTCTACGCGCTTTTGCAAGCGGCAAGTGAACGTCTACCGCAGCAACAAGAGCCTCATCTTGTAGGCTTTGGAATCTCTTCAAGGGTGAGACTCAATAATCCCCTCGTTGCTACCGTCTTCTAGATTGCATCTTGGCTTGGATTTCGTGTTCGCGGTAGGAAATTTTTTGTTTTCTATGCTACGTTATCCTACACTACACGATGCACACACTGTCACCATTACACCGTGAAGGAGGAATAGACTACTTTAATAACATCACAAGAGTAGCACATAGACTAATAGTGATACAAAGCTCATATGAATCTCAATCATGTAAGGCTGCTCATGAGATCATTGTATTGAAGTACATAGGAGAGAGATTAACCACATAGCTACCGGTACAACCCTTAGCCTCGATGGAGAACTACTCCCTCCTCATGGGAGACAGCAGCGTTGATGAAGATGGCGGTGATGTCGATGGAGAAGCCTTCCGGGGGCACTTCCCCGTCCCGGCGGCGTGCCGGAACGGAGACTCCTATCCCCCGGATCTTGGCTTCGCGATGGCGGCAGCTCTGGAAGGTTTCTCGTACCGTGGCTTTTCCGTATCGAAGATTTAGGTCAGGGAGCTTTAAATAGGCGAAGAGGCGGAGTCGGAAGGGTTACGGGGGCGCCACACAATAGGGGGGCGCCCCCCCTTGGGCCGCGCCGCCCTGGCGTCTGGTGGCCCTGTGGCCCCCCTGTGGTCCCCCTTTCACTTTCTGGAAGGTTCCGGGAAAAATAAGATGTTGGGTCTTCGTTTCGTCGAATTCCGAGAATATTGCCCGAACAGCCTTTCTAGAACCAAAAACAACAGAAAACAGCAACTGGCCCTTCGGCATCTCGTCAATAGGTTAGTTCCGGAAAACGCATCAAAACGATATAAAGTGTGAACAAAACATGTAGGTATTATCATAAAATTAGCATGGAACATAAGAAATTATAGATACGTTTGAGACGTATCAGCGCACTGTAGGTGACAGTCGAGAAGAGACCACCTAGAGATCTTGGGCCACGATGTCGTTTCTTTCATTGGGTAAACGAAAACTGGCCGTTTGGTTGCTCACGGGAGAAATATTTCATGCATCGCACAAACTTTAAAGTAGCCAAAAAAGTTGGCCCAAGAAAACCGCTCGAATCAAACGGTTTCCCGTGGCCATGCTCGGGCGAGAGCAAAAGTGGGCCCATCGTGGTTAGAGTCATACGAGCACCTCTAGGTAACCTTCTCACTAATCTTCATCATCGGGCGAGAGCAAAAGTGGGCCCATCGTGGTGGGTCGGTTTGAAATATGATGAACACGAAAAAGGTGCGTATTGATGTTATGAATCCATTCACATGAACGGTTTTTGGTTTCGTGGAGTATTTGAATGGCAATTTCATGTCCCGTTTGAGGCTTTTTTGGCCAAATTTAGTCAAATTCGTCGCAACCGTTCGCGTTTTCAAAATTCCTTCGACGAGTAGCTTCATCTCATCGGCGTGCATGACTTTTGTGTTCATAGTTCTTCATTTTGATATTCGTATATGAGTAGATGTACGTCTTCCAAGTATAATGCACATTGTTGTAGATCTATTCGTTTACGAATGTCGAAACCGACAACTTTGAACACGAAAGTTGTGTGAAATTATGAGATGAAGCTACTCCCCGAAGGAATTTTGAAATAGTCGAGGGTGTGCGAAATTTTGACTAATAGTTCACAAATGGCTTAAAAAGTTACACGAAACCGAGTTTAAAACACTCGACAAAACTACGAACCAGTGATGAAAATGGAATCAAAATGTCGAGGCGCATCTTTTCCATGTAGACTTTATCACGAACCAATGAATAGTTAGACAGACTAGAGATGATTATGATTTAACTACTTTAATTAACCAGAGTCCTCCTCAACCTGCATACAACCAACCGAACTGCTTCTTGTTTCTCCACTAGAGCCTAAGAGAAACCGTTGACATAAAAACAATAGGCATTATAGAAAGAAATGGAGGGAGTAATAAAGTTGGCCCAAGCCTCAATTTCACTCATAAGGTAGCTAATGGGCTAACTTATATGAGAAGGAAAGACACTAGTGGAAAACGGGCCTTTTGCACCGGTTGGTAAGGGCTATATGCACCGGATGCCCAACCGGTGCAAACAATCCGGTGCAAAAGGCCCCCCTTTTGCACGGGTTCAGTTACGAACCGGTGCTAAAGGGTGCACCACGTGGCGGCTCCCGGGCGTCCGAGCGGGAGGACCTGCTAAAGGGTCGCCGCGGCAGAAAAACGTCCCAAAACGCTGCCGCGGCAGAAAAACACTTTTTCGAATTATTTTCTACTCACTTTTTTTTTCTTTTTTCGGAATTTCTAATATTTTAATTATTTCACAAGTTTAGTCTCTAACTACCCTTATCTCTAGTCCAATTACTTACTCGTGCTCAAACTTCCCGCTCGGTCACCCATCCTCCCTCTACTCTAGCAGTAGCACGGTTAACTTCCAAGTTCCTTTCCATCCCGCATCCAAGTGCTTCGTGCGCATGTATGTGATAGTAGTATCATATCAATCCTATTAACATGTCAATCGATGTCATATTTCTTTATTGTTCGAATTTCAAATAATTATTTTAATAAACCAAAGTAATGTTGTAATAATAATCTTGAATAAATAAATAAACATTAACTTTATAATTTGTATTATTTTTAATTATTTTCAATTTTTTTAATTTTTAATTTTTTTTGCCAAACCTAAAACCTAAAAATTTGAAAATCTTATAATTTGCTAAAAGTAATAGCAATCTTTTATGCAGGATGCAATTATTAATTTTAATTTTAAAAATTAAAAAAAATTCTAAATTTCTGGAAAAAAACTAAAATCTTCCTTTCATATTTTCATTTGGAATTTTCAAAATCTAAAAATTAGCTAACCAGGTAAACCCTGGTGAATTCGGATGTAATTTTTTCCCACGATGATTTTGATATATTATACGTTTTTTTTCGACGTCATATGCAAAAGTTAATGCGGTTTTACCATTTTTCAAACATTTTTTGCAATAAATGTGAAAATTCAAATTGTTAATTTTCCCTAATAGTAGGTTGCATAACATACATGAATCTCAAAAGATTTTATTTTTTGAATAATCTATCATTTTCTGTTCTATTTTACAGTGTTAAAAAAGGCGATCCACGGGGAGGGGGGGTGTGGAGGTGCGTGGGGAGCAGAAAAACCTTTTGCACCGGTTCGTGTGCAAAAAGGTAGACCTTTTGCACCGGTTCGTAACATGAACTGGTGCAAAAGAGTTCATGGCTGACGCCAACCCTTTTGCACCGGTTCGTGTTACGAACCGGTGCAAGATCCCGCACGAACCGGTGCTAATGCCCCCTGGACGTGCAGATCGTACGAACCGGTGCTAATGACCCCTTTAGCACCGGTTCGTGCCAAATCCGGTGCAAAAGCACTTTCGAGGACAGGATAAAAGCCCTTGTTTCTACTAGTGAGAAATACGGAGAACATGCAAGCAACCAATCAGGCTCGAGATTGTTCTCGTGCTTCCTATTTTACTAATCCATGTGCTAATTCGTCCAGGACAGAATCTCCCGGCAGTGTTCATAAGCTAAGATGTCGTATCTAGTTGACGTCACACGGACAAGAAGCAAGTCGGCTTCGCGGCCTGCCCGAGGGGATTTCCGCGTACCGTCGTACTGTACTCACTGTCTGTATACTAGTAGTGCATAAAATAAGGTACTCCCGTTCGGAAGCAAGTACTGTGTTCCTTCCTTCCTTCATCTCAAAAGCAAGTAAGAGCATCTTCAATCGCGTCCTCCAAACGCCAGATCAAGCGTTTGGGGACGTGTTTTGTTCGTGCCATGTTTGGAGGACGTCGCTCCCCAGCCGCGTCCCCCAAACGCCCCCCAATCAGAAATTCAAATAGTTTGCATTTAAAAGAGATCGTTCCCGTCGAATCGTCGCGATCAGAGTAGCGGCGATCAAAGTACTGGGCGCGCGATCATATTACATATCGATGGTGCATGCTAAATTAAAGAAGCGGTTGGCCGACGGCGACGTATCCTGAGTCGACGTAGGCCCGTCGATCACGATCACCTCGTCGCGATCTGTCCGGTGCTGTGAATGCTCCGTCGCCAACGCAGAGGCAGAGGCCGACGCAGGTGTAGCAGTAGAAGATGCGTCTGCCGGCTCTTGCTCCGCGGTTGCTGCCGCTGCCTGGGCCGCCGCGTCGGACGCATCCTCGGCCGCCGCCATTTTGGCTTCGATGTCGTCGAGGATCTGGCCTTTGAAGAAGTTGTGCGCCACCCGCGTCCGGGGAGACATTCCCTCTGTCGACGCTCTCAGCAGGGACATGTCGTCCCTGCGTTTCTTGAGCTCCAACTTCTCCTCTTGCCTCTTGAGCAGCTCCGCCCACCTTTCGTCGGCCTTTTTGTCGCGGGAGAGAAAGGCCGAGGAGATGTCGGCGAGGCATTTCGTGATCGACGCCTGCGTCTTCTCAGATGACGCAGCGTCGGCCAAGGCGGCCTTGGCAGCCTTGTTGCCAGTAGGACGCCCTGCCGACGTTGCCAGCGGCGCGCCAGATCAATGGTGTCCTTCCCCTTGGACAGCGACAGGCGCGTCAACTGCCATTTGTGGTTCATTTTGAGCTTGCTATAGCAATGCGTCAGCATGGACGACTTATTCTCATCTGAGTTCCTCCGGTAAACCTCCATGACCCTATCAAACTAACCAAACGAAGCGGAATCATTTCATCGAACACTATGTAGGCGCTACAGATTATGTAAGAAAGAGTCGTACCAGTTGGGAGACGTCGACACCGCTGTCGTCTCTGGTCACTATGTCGTGATGGTACCCATGGAAGGAGTTCACCGACGCCTGAATGATGGCCCATCGCGTCGATATTGCCTTTTGGCTCCTCTTCATTGTCAATTTGTTGTAGTCGCTGTTGATGAGCTTGCGCTCATCGAACTCGGCCTTGATCCTCGCCCAATACTTCCCGTATTTTTGGTTGGCGCCGATGATGGAGTCATGGCTCACCTGCGCACACGACTCGCACAGACATAGATCCTCCACAACCGTCCACTTGGGGCCTCGTGTGCCCTTCTTCTTCTTCTTCTTCTTCTTCTTCTTCTTCTTCTTCTTCTTGCTAGTCCTCACGCCGTCCGCGTCTACCTCCACGAGATCATCGTCACCGGCACCCTCTTCGTCCTCTTCCTCGCCGCCCTCTTCGTCGTCGTCCTCCACCCCCTCCTCTTCCTCCTCCTCCTTGTCCTCACCCCCGTCCTCCTCCTCCTTAGCACCGGCGCTGTCGAATTAGAGCGGCCCTCTGCGGCCAACGAACGGAGCGGCGTCCGGACCAGGTTCTGGCTTGCGCTGAGACACTTGCTCGTACGCCGGGGAGTAGAGGTTGTTGGGGTTGAAGCCGCCATGCGGCAACGCATCCTGGTAGTGGGACGACAAGTTAGGCGTCACGCACCCGGGAGTGGCGGAGGGGCCGTCGTTGTAGAAGGCGGATGTCGACGGAGAGATCACTCCCGGAACGTACACCGGCAAGGACGTACTCCATGGGCTCGCGTTGGTGGTGGCGATACACCCGGCCATTATGTGATGGTGCTGGCGCGCCGCCAGAGCCTTCTTCTCCTGCTCCGCCGCCCTCTGTCCTTTCCGCTCTGCCGTCGCCATCTTCCGGCGCAGACAATCTTGCTGCCATTGATCATCGGTCCATCCCTCCGGCTTCTTCTTCGGAGCTGGCACCTTCCGCGGCTTCGCGAACGGCGCTTTCGCCCCTTTCGTCCCATTGCCGACGGCTTCTTGGCCGCTTTCTTGGCCATCTTTTTGGGGCTGTCGGCGGCGCCATGGAATGGGCGCGACGCCGGGTGGACGGCGGGAGGGAGAAACAAATCGGCGGGATAGGAGAAATGAATCGGCGGCGGGATATGTGTTGGGAGGCCAGAAATGCGCGGCGGGATAGGCGCGATGTGGCGGGAGGGGCGGGATTTGGCGGGAGTGGGAGACGAATTTTCCCTGTACCGCTGACGCGTCGGACCCGTGCCGCTTTGCCTCGCTTTTCGTTGTGTCCGGCGTGCCCGGTGTCCCCTGTGGGGCGGGGACGGGCTCGGGGCGCCGGACACCGTATCGAGCCGCACCGGACAAAATTGAGCTTTGGGGGACGCGGCTGGAACGGTTTTTTTGTCCGGCGCGCTCCAAATAGCTTTGGGGAACGCTTTGGGGGAAGTGGAGATGCTCTAAGTACGGAGTAGTATACATAATGTTAGAAGTACGATTTTCAATTTCCATTCGATTGAAAGATCAGATTCCATACTAAAATACCGGTAGTCAAAAGTGACTGGTAACCGTTTCAACGAGAAAAATGGTGTCGAGACAGGCAGTGAATTAAATAGGACAAGACAAATAATCACTTTTACGGCACAAAAATGCATGGAACACGTCATGTGATCCGGTCTTATCAGCTTTGAGTTGTGATCGTGAACAGCACTTTTCTGAATGGTGAAAAAGGCAGTGGAAACATCGGACGAAAACGAGAGATGACCTATGAAGCACTGCACCACATCAGCCGTCTATTCCAAACTCCATGAATTCCCAAAATCTTTTGTGCGTCTTTCCCTGTTACACACATCTGTAGAGATTGTTGGATCTATCCTTCTTCAACTCATTTTTTGTAAGAAAAAATTGCTACGAGATCATGGCGCCTTAGGCCAGAAGCTGCCATCGTCCAGCATCATGATCTCCTGCAACCCGTCCCAGATCTCCTGATCCCTCCCCACCGGCGCCCTTCCCTGCTCCGGCACATGCCGTACCTGGGCAGGTGACGATGCGTTCGACCCGCTGTTCTCGCGATGGCTCTCCGGTAAGTGCAGCGGCCGCGGCTGCACGGCCGCCCAGGATGAACTAGAAGCAGAAGCAGACGCAGACGCCGACACGGAAGATGATGCGGCGGCGGTGCTCGGGAAGTTGAGCTTCGCCCGCTGTCCGCGGAACTCGAAAGCCGCGACGTCGTAGGCGCGCGCGGCCTCGGCGGCGGTGTCGAAGGTGCCAAGCCACTTGCGGACCGCGCGGTGCGGGTCGCGGATCTCCGCCGCCCACTTCCCCCACGGCCGCTGCCGCACGCCCCTGAACTTGCTCCCTCTCCTGGCGCGCCGCTTGCCCACGCCGCCATCCTTCACGAAGCTCGCCGCCGAGCACTCCTCGCCCTCGCTGCTCGAGCCGGTCGTCGCCGCCGCAGCTGCGACGGACTCGCATCCGAGGCACCCGTCCGCGCCGCACCTGACGCATGTTGTCGCAGCGGTGGGAGCAGCAACGGCGGTGGCAAAGGGCGGCGTCGACGGCTCCAGGTGCAGCGTGGGGACGACGGTGTCCCCGGAGACGACGGAGATGAGGGCGCGGAGGAAGAGAGAGTTCTCCTGCTCCGAGTTGGGGAGCTGAAATCCGCCGGCGCCGCGCTCTAGCCTTGGCACCATGACGACGGCGCACCTACGTACGTGATCAGGTCGGTGCTGGAAGAAAGATTTGGGTTGGTGTGGTACTAGCTAGGTTGATGAGTTCTCGTGATCTGCTCACTGATGTTTCAGGGTGTTTGGCGCTGCGGCTTTTATACTGGGGCGTGCATGTCCTCCCCATTTTAAAAGGGGCAGATTTGGGCACGTTCTTATCGTGGGAACGGAGGTGTGCTGGACTGATGATTATCCACATCCACGTAGCCCTTTGTCGCTGGTCATCACCATATTTGAGCTGTTCACACCAAAATTTATTTCTCCAAAATCAGGTAAACATTCTGTGGCGATTTTGAGACTAAATTATATATATTCTAGAGGCTACAATTTGTGCATCTCTGATTCCCTGCTTATTTAGGCAACCCATCTTTTAACGGCAATATTCCTATTTTTGGTCTACAAGATACGGGCGGGTCATTCATTCGGTGGATCCTTCTTTTGAGATAACAAGATTTATAATCGAAGATGCGGAGTTTAAGATTTCGCAAAAGAATGAGGGAGAATATTGTAATATGTAAATTTTAAGGTCAAGATGGACACTGACGGTCGTCTCGACTAGAGATGCATACCTGTTTGGAGCTCTTTCATCCCCAACAAAGTAAAATTCTTTGGCGACCTCACACACATGGATATGCTTAGCACAAGAGCCAACTTCATGTGTAAGAATATTTGAGACTATGCCGCTTGACCTCAATGCACTATGCAATGCGAGTACACCTACCACCTATCCTTCATCTAACCGTAGTCAACTTTTGTCTGGATGAAAATCGAAGTCTCTCCTCTAGCCAGCCCCTTTTGTCAGATTTGGATCGCGCCATTGTCGGTGCCTTCACGTTGATCTAGAATTCAATGACACAAATCATGGTGGAAGATTTGGGAATGCGCGCAGTGCAAATGTCTTCCAAGCAATTCTTAACACTTAGACACTATCGTAGGAAAATTATTACCGATCTTACTCTTTGGTCATGCCGCGTAAGAAAAAAGATTTAAAGGTGGCCGCCTCGTCTTGGTGACGGCACCGATCTATCTGTAATATGTAATTATCGTTTTCTTCGAGGAAAGTTCAGGTGGGGATCCCCCCCCCCCCCTCTCTCTCTGGTGTGTAGATGTTTGAGCTTGCATGTTGGTTTTTGGCCGTTTCTCTGTATTGAGGCCGGGGTTTTCAAAAAATTTATTAGCTACACAAAAATATTTTCTATTTAATGGCTCGCTTGAGCTCCCGGAGGTTGCCTAAAAAGTTTAGCTAAGATTCGCCAAATAGTAAAATCGAGAGTACCTAAAGCTAGGAAATGTGTCACAAAAATAGAACTAGTCGAAATTTGATTTGCACCGAATAGTAATGCCACTAGCTCAATATCTACTAGCTCACAAAATTAGTTAGTTGTTTGATTTATAGAACACATGATACCTAGCATCGTCCATCATGCTGCTACTCTAATATATTTTCGAAATATCTAATTTTGCTCTCGGTTCTAGCATATCCCAAACAGAGTGAGTATGTTGTGATTACGTCAATCTTTAAGCTCCACGACCACGAGTCAGTATAAAAATGTGTGTTTCTACTGTGAAAGACCATTTATATTTTATTTAAAAAGGCTCGTATAAAAACAGTTGAAACTGCTTTGTAGGGTACAGAATGACCGGCATTAAGTCGTGCTTAATTAGCAGGAGACCTAAAGTCCTCTTAGCTCAGAGATGGCACACTGTAAAACACGTTCTCCCAGCGGCCGTCCAAACACGACCGTACACATGATTTTTCTTCAAGCTATTGCGTGAAGCGGCTCGAAGTGGCGCTGTCTATCGAACGGAACGCTGACAAAGGGCTTTGACCGTTCTGTGGAAGGATGATTATAAAAGTCAAACCTCCCAAGGTGTGAAAGCGAAAGCGTGCAGGATCTAGAGCGTTGCTTTGTTTAGTACGGGCGGCTGATCGAGGTCGACAGGTCGGCAGATCATGCGACGGGCACCTCGGGTCCGCGCCGTTGTGGAAGTCGGCGTATCACCGTGAGACGGTTTTAATACTCCCTCCGGTTTAACAGATGCGTACATGGTTTAAAAAATTGCTTTGATCATTATTTTAGTTAATAAAATACAGAATATATATCATAAAAATAATATCATTGGAAACCTCTTTTGAATACGAATCTAATAGTATAGATTTTATATTTTATTGACCAAATGGATGATCAAACTTTATGGCGCCCCTCCAAGTTTATGTTGCTAACAGGGGAGATGGAGATCGCACCCCCCGTTCCAGCAGGCGAGCTAGTTTTGAGAACAGCGCCAGCAACAACAACAGCGACCACACCATCGCAGAGGAGGAGTGGGCAGCAGCCAAGGCAGCCGTGCTTAACAACACACCACTTCCGGCGGGAACCACGGTTGGCACTCTCAATGCTTACCGCTCCATATTGGAGAAAAATCGGGAGCGCCTATCTAAGGAGCAAGCCACCCTCGAGAGACGCCTATCTGCGGCAGACCGATCCAGCGAGCGACGAAGGGGCTCGCAGGGAAGTGCCTCTCGAAGTACCCACGGAGGAGGCAAACATCGATCAAGAATGTCCAGGCTCTCGGAAGACGATGCTAGAGAAATAACATCAAATTTGACCAAGTCCTTCATGACCACAGACACCGCGGGCATGCCACGACCAAAGACCGTCGCGGGAGCGACCACCAACCTCGCTGCATATCTCATCAATCAGCGCCCTGAAGGTTCCATGGCTCAAGCCCACCGAGGTGCCCTAGAAAGTCTCGCGATATTGGGAGACAATCTGGTCCCAAGAAAGGACAAGACTACGTTGCAAGCAAGTGGCTCAAAACACCACGCGAGAGACGCTCGGGATGAAATTACTCAGAGTAGGATCGACAAAGCGAGGCGGCGACGCGCTGCCAGAGAGGAACTCGACACCGATTCTTCGGATGAGACCCAGGAGAACGACGGCGAGCTTAGGGGAGCCGATTGTTTAAGCTACAAAATTCGGGAGGCGATGCCACCCAAGAGTTCAAACCCACCCCTACCGACGCCGCCAAGTACGATGGGCAGCAGGAGCCGAGATCCTGGATAGAGGATTATCTGCAGACAGTGATTCTGCAAAAAAGGAACCAGATAGCAGCAATGCAGTGCCTGCAGCTTTACCTAAAGGACTCAGCGCGAGCCTGGCTAAGAGGTCTGCCGAAGGGTTCCATCAAGTCATGGGACGACCTAGTAGAAGCCTTCGTCGCCAACTTCCAAGCAACCTACAAAAGGCCCGTCGGGATTGAAGAGTTACGGCATTGTCAGCAAAAGCAGAAGTAGTCGATGCGCACATACATCGGGAGATTCACCAAGCTCCTGAACGCTGTGGAAGATGTATCTGTCGACAGAGCAATCGACGCCTTCAGTGATGGCATCCGACGAGAAAGCTATATAGAAGAACTTGGACGCAAGAAGCCGAAAACCATAACCAAGTTAATGGAAATCGCCAACAGCTGGGCCGATGGCGAAGACAACGTTCGAAAGCCACGACAGCGCAGCGACGACGAAGAAGATGACCAGCCGAAGCATGATTCAGGTGGTCGAAGGGATCGCAACAAGAGAAGGAAGAACCGCAGCTACGATGACAACAACTTGGTGGCCGCAGGCTACTCTGATCGGCAGGATGATCGGTACGATGATAGACGAGATGATCGACAGGACGGTAATCGGAACAACTCTGGGAACCGTGGCAACTATAAACCACGACAACAGAGAACCCCCGAACTACCCTACGCTGAGCAGATCAACGCCCCCTGCTACCTGATACGTCTCCGACGTATCGATAATTTCTTATGTTCCATGCCACATTATTGATGATATCTACATGTTTTATGGACACTTTATGTCATATTCGTGCATTTTCTGGAACTAACCTATTAACAAGATGCCGAAGTGCCAGTTTCTGTTTTCTGCTGTTTTTGGTTTCAGAAATCCTAGTAAGGAAATATTCTCGGAATTGGACGAAATCAACGCCCAGGGGCCTATTTTCACACGAAGCTTCCAGAAGATCGAAGAGTCAACGAAGTGGGGCCACGAGGCGGCCAAGAGGTAGGGCGGCGCGGCCCAGGTCTTGGCCGCGCCGACCTGTCTCCTGGGCCCCTCGCGATGACCCCTGACCTACCCTTCCGCCTACAAATAGCCTTCGTCGCGAAACCCCCAGTACCGATAGCCACGATACGGAAAACCTTCCAGAGACGCCGCCGCCAATCCCATCTCGGGGGATTCAGGAGATCGCCTCCGGCACCCTGTCGGAGAGGGGAATCATCTCCCGGAGGACTCTACGCCGCCATGGTCGCCTCCGGAGTGATGTGTGAGTGGTCTACCCCTGGACTATGGGTCCATAGCAGTAGCTAGATGGTTGTCTTCTCCTCATTGTGCTTAATTGTCGGGTCTTGTGAGCTGCCGAACATGATCAAGATCATCTATCTGTAATTCTATATGTTGTGTTTGTTGGGATCCGATGAATAGAGAATACCGTGTTATGTTGATTATCAATTTATATCTATGTGTTGTTTATGATCTTGCATGCTCTCCGTTATTAGTAGAGGCTCTGGCCAAGTTTTTACTCTTAACTCCAAGAGGGAGTATTTATGCTCGATAGTGGGTTCATGTCTCCGTGAATCCGGGGAAGTGACAGAAATCTCTAAGATTATGGAGGCTGTTGCCACTAGGGATAAAACATTGATGCTATGTCCGAGGATGTAGTTATTGATTACATTACGCGCAATACTTAATGCAATTGTCTGTTGTTAGCAACTTAATACTGGAAGGGGTTCGGATGATAACCTGAAGGTGGACTTTTTAGGCATAGATGCATGCTGGATAGCGGTCTATGTACTTTGTCGTAATGCCCAATTAAATCTCACTATACTCATCATAATATGTATGTGCATGGTCATGCCCTCTTTATTTGTCAATTGCCCAACTGTAATTTGTTCACCCAACATGCTGTTTATCTTATGGGAGAGACACCTCTAGTGAACTGTGGACCCCGGTCCAATTCTCTTTACCGAAATACAATCTACTGCAATACTTGTTCTACTGTTTTCTGCAAACAATCATCATCCACACTATACATCTAATCCTTTGTTACAGCAAGCCGGTGAGATTGACAACCTCACTGTTTCGTTGAGGCAAAGTACTTGGTTTGTGTTGTGCAGGTTCCACGTTGGCGCCGGAATTCCTGGTGTTGCGCCGCACTACATCTCGCCGCCATCAACCTTCAACGTGCTTCTTGACTCCTACTGGTTCGATAAACCTTGGTTTCTAACTGAGGGAAACTTACTGCTGTACGCATGACACCTTCCACTTGGGGTTCCCAACGGTCGCGTGCTGTACGCGTGTCAAGCTAAATTTCTGGCGCCGATGCCGGGGAGATCAAGACACGCTGCAAGGGGAGTCTCCACATCCCAATCTCTTTACTTTGTTTTTGTCTTGCTTAGTTTTATTTACTACTTTGTTTGCTGCACTAAATAAAAATACAAAAAAATTAGTTGCTAGTTTTACTTTATTTGCTATCTTGTTTGCTATATCAAAAACACACAAAAATTAGTTACTTGCATTTACTTTATCTAGTTTGCTTTATTTACTACTTTAAAATGAGTAATCCTGAAGTTGAAGTTCGTACGTTTAAGCAACGAGGGGGAGAATGTTTAAGAGATGCTTGGTATAGAATTAGTGATGCCCATAATAGGTGCACTAAGAAACAATCCACCACTATCTTACTCAGGAATTTTTATGTTGGTGTCTCTAGCTGGAATATGTATGTTCTTGATTGTCTCGCAAAAGGTAATTTTCTAAGTACTCCTGCATTAGAAGCTAGCTGCATTATTGAGAGTCTATTTGGAATACCCCCTGTTGATGAAGTTAAAACTGAAATCTCTCTTGAAGATGTTATGAAAAAATTGGAAACCATAGAGAAATTTTTTCCAAGTATTGAAACTAAATTGGAAATGTTACTTGATAAAACTGATGAACTTGATAAATCCTTAGGAGGAATTGATGAAAGAATTAGTGTCCTAGGAACTTGTGTTGTCCATGATAATCAAACCAATAGGATTGCCGAACTTGAAAAAACTATGGGAACCTTGAGTTCAACTTTTTCTTCTCTTAAATATAAGGAGAAAGCTTATGTGGGTAAGGAGCAAAAGTTTATGTATGTCTCTAAAGTGCCTAAACCAAAGAAGTATTATTATAGGCCTAAAATTGATAAAGCCCTTAGTACCACTACGGATGGGGGAGCTTATGATAACGATGCTCCATTTCTTGATAATACTTGATACACACTTTCTGCGCCTAGCTGAAAGGCGTTAAAGAAAATCGCTTATGGGAGACAACCCATGTTTTTACTACAGTACCTTTATTTTTATTTGTGTCTTGGAAGTTGTTTACTACTGTAGCAACCTCTCCTTATCTTAGTTTAGTGTTTTATTGTGCCAAGTAAAGTCGTTGATAGTAAGGTTCATACTAGATTTGGATTACTGCGCAGAAACAGATTTCTTTGCTGTCACGAATCTGGGCAAAATTCTCTGTAGTTAACTCAGAAAATTATGCCAATTTACGTGAGTGATCCTCAGATATGTACGCAACTTTCATTCAATTTGAGCATTTTCATTTGATCAAGTCTGGTGCCTCAATAAAATTCGTCATTACGAACTGTTCTGTTTTTGACAGATTCTGCCTTTTATTTCGCATTGCCTGTTTTGATATGCTCGATGGATATTTCGATTCCATTGACTTTCAGTAGCTTTGTGCAATGTACAGAAGTGTTAAGAATGATTTATGTCACCTCTGAACATGTATATTTTGATTGTGCACTGACTCTCTAATGAGTTGTTTTGAGTTTGGTGTGGAGGAAGTTTTCAAGGATCAAGAGAGGGAGATGATACAACATGATCAAGGAGAGTGAAACCTCTAAGCTGTAGGATAACGTTGCATAGAAAACAAAAATTTTCCTATTGCGAACACGCAATCCAAGCCAAGATGCAATCTAGAAGACGGTAGCAACGAGGGGATGATCAAGACTAACCCTTGAAGAGATTCCAAAGCCTATAAGAGTAGGCTCTTATTGTTGCGGTAGACGATCACTTGCCGCTTGCAAAAGCGCGTAGAAGATCTTGATCACGATCGCTTCCGGTGCCACGAACGGGCAGCACCTCCGTACTCGGTCACACGTTCGGTTGTTGATGAAGACGACGTCCACCTCCCCGTTCCAGCGGGCAGCGGAAGTAGTAGCTCCTCTTGAATCCGACAGCACGACGGCGTGGTGTCGGTGGTGGTGGAGAAGTCCGGCGGAGCTTCGCTAAGCGTGTGGGAACTATAGAGGAGAGAGGGGGCGGCTAGGGTTTGGGAGGGGGGCGCCGGCCATCTAGTGGTGCGGCCACATTGTGGTGCTTGGGGTGGCCGGCCCCCTCCCCTTGGCCCTCATTATATAGGTGGAACCCCAAGAGTTGGTCTCCAAGTCTTCGAATAAGACCCGAACCAAAAACCTTCCATATGGAGGGGAAACCTAGCCAAGCTAGGACTCCCACTAGAGGTGGGAGTTCCACCTCCCATATGGGGGTGGCCGGCCCCCTAAGGGGGAGTCCACTTGGGACTCCTCTCCCACTAGGGTTGGCCGGCCATGGAGGTGGAGTCCCATGTGGACTCCACCTTCCTTGGTGGTTTCTTCCGGACTTTTCTAGAACCTCTAGAACCTTCCATAGAATCTTCCGCGTCAATTTAATTCACATAAAATGACATCCTATATATGAATCTTATTCTCCGGACCATTCCGGAACTCCTCGTGATGTCCGGGATCTCATCCGGGACTCCGAACAAATATTCGAACTCCATTCCATATTCAAGTTCTACCATTTCAACATCCAACTTTAAGTGTGTCACCCTACGGTTCGTGAACTATGCGGACATGGTTGAGTACTCACTCCGACCAATAACCAATAGCGGGATCTGGAGATCCATAATGGCTCCCACATATTCAACGATGACTTCGGTGATCGAATGAACCATTCACATATGATACCAATTCCCTTTGTCACGCGATATTTTACTTGTCCGAGGTTTGATCATCGGTATCACTCTATACCTTGTTCAACCTCGTCTCCCGACAAGTACTCTTTACTCGTACCGTGGTATGTGGTCTCTTATGAACTTATTCATATGCTTGCAAGACATTAGACGACATTCCACCGAGAGGGCCCGGAGTATATCTATCCGTCATCGGGATGGACAAATCCCACTGTTGATCCATATGCCTCAACTCATACTTTCTGGATACTTAATTCCACCTTTATAACCACCCATTTACGCAGTGGCGTTTGATGTAATCAAAGTACCTTTCCGGTATAAGTGATTTACATGATCTCATGGTCATAAGGACTAGGTAACTATGTATCGAAAGCTTATAGCAAATAACTTAATGACGAGATCTTATGCTACGCTTAATTGGGTGTGTCCATTATATCATTCACATAATGACATAACCTTGTTATTAATAACATCCAATGTTCATGATCATGAAACGATGATCATCTATTAATCAACAAGCTAGTTTATACAAGAGGCTTACTAGGGACTCCTTGTTGTTCACATAACACACATGTATCAATGTTTCGGTTAATACAATTATAGCATGGTATGTAAACATTTATCATAAACATAAAGATATATAATAACCACTTTTATTATTGCCTCTTGGGCATATCTCCTTCATAAGCTTGGGGATGGCCCGGTGGTTCACCCCTGCATATATCAAGAAGACTCAAGCGTCTAAGCTTGGGGATGCCCAAGGCATCCCCTTCTTCATCGACAACATTATCAGGTTCCTCCCCTGAAACTATATTTTTATTCCGTCACATCTTATGTACTTTGCTTGGAGCGTCGGTTTGTTTTTGTTTTTGTTTTGTTTGAATAAAATGGATCCTAGCATTCTTTGTGTGGGAGAGAGACACGCTCCGCTGTTGCATATGGACAAGTATGTCCTTAGGCTCTACTCATAATATTCATGGCGAAGTTTCTTCTTCGTTAAATTGTTATATGGTTGGAATTGGAAAATGATACATGTAGTAATTTGCTATAATGTCTTGGATAATGTGATACTTGGCAACTGTTGTGCTCATGTTTAAGCTCTTGCATCATATGCTTTGCACCTATTAATGAAGAAATACATAGAGCATGCTAAAATTTGGTTTGCATAATTGGTCTCTCTAAGGTCTAGATAATTTCTAGTATTGAGTTTGAACAACAAGGAAGACGGTGTAGAGTCTTATAATGTTTACAATGTGTCTTTTATGTGAGTTTTGCTGCACCGCTTCATCCTTGTGTTTGTTTCAAATAGCCTTGCTAGCCTAAACCTTGTATCGAGAGGGAATACTTCTCATGCATCCAAAATACTTGAGCCAACCACTATGCCATTTGTGTCCACCATACCTACCTACTACATGGTATTTCTCCGCCATTCCAAAGTAAATTGCTTGAGTGCTACCTTTAAAATTTCCATTCTCTACCTTTACAATATATAGCTCATGGGACAAATAGCTTAAAAACTATTGTGGTATTGAATATGTACTTATGCACTTTATCTCTTATTAAGTTGCTTGTTGTGCGATAACCATGTTCCCGGGGACGCCATCAACTACTCTTTGTTGAATATCATGTGAGTTGCTATGCATGTTCGTCTTGTCTGAAGTAAGGGAGATTTACCACCTTATGGTTAGAGCGTGCATATTGTTAGAGAAGAACATTGGGCCGCTAACTAAAGCCATGATCCATGGTGGAAGTTTCAGTTCTGGACATATATCCTCAATCTCATATGAGAAAATTAATTGTTGTTACATGCTTATGCATAAAAGAGGAGTCCATTATCTGTTGTCTATGTTGTCCCGGTATGGATGTCTAAGTTGAGAATAATCAATAGCGAGAAATCCAATGCGAGCTTTCTCCTTAGACCTTTGTACAGGTGGCATAGAGGTACCCTTTTGTGACACTTGGTTAAAACATGTGCATTGCGATAATCCCGGTAATCCAAGCTAATTAGGACAAGGTGCGGGCACTATTAGTATACTATGCATGAGACTTGCAACTTGTAAGATATAATTTACATAACACATATGCTTTATTACTACCGTTGACAAAATTGCTTCTTGTTTTCAAAACCAAAGCTCTAGCACAAATATAGCAATCGATGCTTTCCTCTTTGAAAGGACCATTCTTTTACTTTTATTGTTGAGTCAGTTCACCTATCTCTCTCCACCTCAAGAAGCAAACACTTGTGTGAACTGTGCATTGATTCCTACATACTTGCATATTGCACTTGTTATATTACTTTACATTGACAATATCCATGATATATACATGTTATAAGTTGAAAGCAACCGCTGAAACTTCATCTTCCTTTGTGTTGCTTCAATACCTTTACTTTCAAATTATTGCTTTATGAGTTAACTCTTATGCAAGACTTATTGATGCTTGTCTTGAAGTGCTATTCATGAAAAGTCTTTGCTATATGATTCATTTGTTTACTCATGTCATTTACATTGTTTTAATCGCTGCATTCATTACATATGCTTTACAATAGTATGATCAAGGTTATGATGGCATGTCACTCCAGAAATTATCTTTGTTTATCGTTTACCTGCTCGGGACGAGCAGGAACTAAGCTTGGGGATGCTGATACATCTCCGACGTATCGATAATTTCTTATGTTCCATGCCACATTATTGATGATATCTACATGTTTTATGCACACTTTATGTCATATTCGTGCATTTTCTGGAACTAACCTATTAACAAGATGCCGAAGTGCCAGTTGCTGTTTTCTGCTGTTTTTGGTTTCAGAAATCCTAGTAAGGAAATATTCTCGGAATTGGACGAAATCAAGACCCAGGGGTCTATTTTCACACGAAGCTTCCAGAAGACCGAAGAGTCAACGAAGTGGGGCCACGAGGCGGCCAGGAGGTAGGGCGGCGTGGCCCAGGTCTTGGCCGCGCCGACCTGTCTCCTGGGCCCCTCGCGACGCCCCCTGACCTACCCTTCCGCCTACAAATAGCCTTCATCGCGAAACCCCCAGTACCGAGAGCCACGATACGGAAAACCTTCCAGAGACGCCGCCGCCGCCAATCCCATCTCGGGGGATTCAGGAGATCGCCTCCGGCACCCTGCCGGAGAGGGGAATCATCTCCCGGAGGACTCTACGCCGCCATGGTTGCCTCCGGAGTGATGTGTGAGTAGTCTACCCCTGGACTATGGGTCCATAGCAGTAGCTAGATGGTTGTCTTCTCCTCATTGTGCTTAATTGTCGGGTCTTGTGAGCTGCCGAACATGATCAAGATCATCTATCCGTAATTCTATATGTTGTGTTTGTTGGGATCCGATGAATAGAGAATACCATGTTATGTTGATTATCAATTTATATCTATGTGTTGTTTATGATCTTGCATGCTCTCCGTTATTAGTAGAGGCTGCGGCCAAGTTTTTACTCTTAACTCCAAGAGGGAGTATTTATGCTCGATAGTGGGTTCATGTCTCCGTGAATGCGGGAAGTGACAGAAATCTCTAAGATTATGGATGTGCTTGTTGCCACTAGGGATAAAACATTGATGCTATGTCCGAGGATGTAGTTATTGATTACATTACGCGCAATACTTAATGCAATTGTCTCGTTGTTAGCAACTTAATACTGGAAGGGGTTCGGATGATAACCTCGAAGGTGGACTTTTTAGGCATAGATGCATGCTGGATAGCGGTCTATGTACTTTGTCGTAATGCCCAATTAAATCTCACTATACTCATCATAATATGTATGTGCATGGTCATGCCCTCTTTATTTGTCAATTGCCCAACTGTAATTTGTTCACCCAACATGCTGTTTATCTTATGGGAGAGACACCTCTAGTGAACTGTGGACCCCGGTCCAATTCTCTTTACTGAAATACAATCTACTGCAATAGTTGTTCTACTGTTTTCTGCAAACAATCATCATCCACACTGTACATCTAATCCTTTGTTACAGCAAGCCGGTGAGATTGACAACCTCACTGTTTCGTTGGGGCAAAGTACTTGGTTTGTGTTGTGCAGGTTCCACGTTGGCGCCGGAATCCCGGTGTTGCGCCGCACTACATCTCGCCGCCATCAACCTTCAACGTGCTTCTTGACTCCTACTGGTTCGATAAACCTTGGTTTCTAACTGAGGGAAACATACTGCTGTACGCATCACACCTTCCACTTGGGGTTCCCAACGGTCGCGTGCTGTACGCGTGTCACTACCTGCATTCATATACCGATTCCAAGGATGGTAAAATAAAGTCTAGCCACCTGCTCAGGGACTGTCGGCAGTTCATCGATATGCATAAACTCATCCAGCAGGCAGGCCAGCAACAGCTACCACCACCACCACCCCCACCGCAACACCAGGTCCAGCAAGCTCAACCTCATCAACCCAACGAGGCATTTCCACCACCACGCGGGCAGATGAGTATGATCCACAGGACAGGCGTTTCAAGGAGAGAAATGAAGAAGCTCACCCGAGAAATCAACCTAGCAGAAAGCATCATGGCGAACATCCCTGAGTATGTCGAGTGGTCGTCTCAGAACATCACGTTCAGCCGAGCGGATCACCCGATGACTATACCAAAACCAGGACACGCTGCCATAGTGGTCGAAGCACAGATAGGAAGGTTGAAGATGAGCAAAGTCTTCATGGACGGAGGAAGTGGACTCAACCTGATATTCCTTGACACAATCCAAAGTATGGGGATCACCATGAGAATGCTAGAAGAATCAGACACCCGCTTCCATGGGATCCTCCCTACTTCACCAGCGTACTCTCTTGGCAAAGCGTACCTGAACGTCTTCTTTGGCAAACCCGACAATTTCAGGAAGGAGAAGATCGAGTTCGAAGTCGTGAACTGGGAGTCGCAGTATCACGCTATACTCGGGAGACCAGCTTATGCCAAGTTCATGGCTGTACCGCACTATGCATACCTCAAGCTGAAAATGCCTGGGAACAATGGGACAAACATTACAGTCCATGGAAATTTCTCACGCTCGGACAATTGTGATCGGGACTTTCAGAGGATTGCTGCTAAGTTTGGTCTGAGGCAGGAAATTGCTGACCTTCCGCCGAAGACCTCGTCACGCAGTATTAAGGAAGAAGAACGCATTAGAGGGGCAAAGAAGAAGTCTGACGACCCCGCTCCCGAAGCTTTGGCAGTACAAACTTCGGCAGCCCAAGTTTCGGCAGCAAAAGCTTCGGCAGTTGATGATGCAGAAGATATAGGAGGCAGCAAGACACTGACAATCGCTGCCCAGATCCCTGGCAAAGTCGACGGCGCTTCAAAAAACACCAACACGGTGACCAAGCCAGAAGATGAGAAGAACCCCTTCAATACTTAAGCAATCTACTAGCATTTAGTTTCATTTTCCTTTCCAAACAGGGCTTCCCCTTTTTCGCCCTTTAGTTTCGTATTTACCCTATTAATGAGAACTTAAGTTTCGATTCCTTGTTGAGCATTGCAGTAATTTAAAGCATCTATGACCGCGCCACCGTGAACCTTGCTTACAAGCAACGGTACAACGTAACGCGCGGCAGAAGATCGCGCCCCAAGGGAAAAGCCTCTAGGAGTGCTGCAAAGAAAAACAAGGACATTAATCCTTCCCTCTGCTTCAGATGCCTCTACGAGTGTCGTACAAAGCAAGAGTTTGGAAAATATAAACACAACCCACGTTCGATATTTTACTTATGGAAATATCAAAGAACAAACGGGCTCATCGGCAGAATCATTGCACTCGAAATATTCGGGAGTGACTCGTCGAAACTTACAATCGGTTGAAAGCAAAGTTGCGCATACAACAGGTTTAGCAAAACCTGCAACACGAGCTGATCACTCATAATGATTTGCTGACCAACTAGTATACATACATCTAACGGGCAATTAAGATTTTCTCCTTCAAAAATTTGCCAACGACATCAACATGGTAAAAGTACATATTCATGTATTTACCAAATAAAAAGTTCCGGCTTTACAATCCTAACACTTGGATGGACTAGCCAAAGCAATTTATTTTACAAAAACAACTTTAAACCCTGATATCACCCTTGCGGAGTTTCCCTTTCTTCAGGTACCTTTGACTCCTCCTCAAGCCTGTCGACAATTATATTGGCGGGCAATAATACCTTCGGATACAGTGCTTCCAAATCACCAGTTGCGTTGGCAATAGACAGCAAACTTGCTGAGCGATAACGAGCAAGCACAAGGGCAAGCGTACACTTGGCCCCTGCAAAAACTTGAGCTCGCACTAAGTCCCGAATCTTCTTGGCGCTTCCAAACTCGGACATCAAAGTCAAAAGCGTAGGGGGAATTGTGTTTAAAGGGAACATCGTCTTCCAAACCACCCTCATAGCTTTGTAGCACTTGTCAAAGAATTGGTGGACTTGTTGGACCCGATCCTGAAATTTCGCGACAGCCGAAGCCTTCGAGTGTTCCCGCCAGAAAATCTCTTCGGATGAGGATAGCTAGGTTAAAGCATGCACTCGCTCGTGTATCCGCTTGTTCTCTTCCGCACGGTTCAAAGCTATGACTGGCAAAGGAATCAATAAAAAATCAGACAAGGTGTTGTTGACAAAAGGGCAAAGGAATCAGGAAACTTACAGTTCAAACTCTCGGTAGCTTTATGCAGCTCAGTAAGAGCGTACCGCTCCACGTCGGCTGCAATCTCGCTCTTCTTATTGATAATAGTAGCTAAGGCGTAAGTGCTGCGCAGGTCCTTTTCCATCTGCGTAATCCGATCCTTCATACGCTGGATCCGATCACCTTGAGGAAGAGCACTGACACGCGTACAGCACGCGACCGTTGGGAACCCCAAGTGGAAGGTGTGATGCGTACAGCAGTAAGTTTCCCTCAGTTAGAAACCAAGGTTTATCGAACCAGTAGGAGTCAAGAAGCACGTTGAAGGTTGATGGCGGCGAGATGTAGTGCGGCGCAACACCAGGGATTCCGGCGCCAACGTGGAACCTGCACAACACAAACCAAGTACTTTGCCCCAACGAAACAGCGAGGTTGTCAATCTCACCGGCTTGCTGTAATAAAGGATTAGATGTATAGTGTGGATGATGATTGTTTGCAGAAAACGAGTAGAACAGTATTGCAGTAGATTGTATTTCGAGTATAGAGAATTGGACCGGGGTCCACAGTTCACTAGAGGTGTCTCTCCCATAAGATAAACGAGCATGTTGGGTGAACAAATTACAGTTGGGCAATTGACAAATAAAGAGGGCATGACCATGCACATACATATTATGATGAGTATAGTGAGATTTAATTGGGCATTACGACAAAGTATATAGACCGCTATCCGAGCATGCATCTATGCCTAAAAAGTCCACCTTCGAGGTTATCATCCGAACCCCCTCCAGTATTAAGTTGCTAACAACAGACAATTGCATTAAGTATTGCGCGTAATGTAATCAGTAACTACATCCTCGAACATAGCACCAATGTTTTATCACTAGTGGCAACAGCACATCCATAATCTTAGAGATTTTTGTCACTTCCCCAGATTCACGGAGACATGAACCCACTATCGAGCATAAATACTCCCTCTTGGAGTCACAAGCATCTACTTGGCCAGAGCATCTACTAGTAATGGAGAGCATGCAAGATCATAAACAACGAGCATCTACTAGTAACGGACATGAACCCACCAGTAGTCCTGGGAGCCTCCCGGCTCTCCGTGTGGCCCGTCGCTGCTCGCCGGTGGGTTTTGGCAGGCAACACATTCTGGCACGCCCGGTGGGACCTTCTACAGCAACTATGTCAACATCTGCAACTGAGATGGCGGACACACCAGTCTCGTACGAAGATCTGACTGAGGAGCTCAAGAAGAAATACAATGAGCTCAAAGCTCTCTTCGAAGCCGACCTCATCGGCTCTTTCGAGAGAACCCGTACACGTGGCATTAGGTGGAAAGGGTTCTCAGCTGAAGGTGCTCTCGATGGGGTGGATCTGTCTACCGCTTCAGAAGAACGCACCAGAGCTCTACGCCAGGAAGTTAACTACATGGTAGCTCATTCGCTACACCGTCATTCTGAAAGCCTGGTAAACGCTTTCGAGCGCGTTGCGGTACGCATGGTTCAGGATATCATGAAGCATCAGTACTCCCCGTCAGGACCTACCCTGGGGACTCACCAGGGAGAAATACCGTTCCAGACCAGACCACAGCTGCCTTTCGCGCTAGCAGCTCCAGAGCCGCCGGGTTCACCGGCGTACGTCGTCTACAAGATTTGAGGCGATCCTACTGATTACCAGTTCCTGCTGGAACCGCCTAAAGAAATCCCGCACGGATACATGTGCACGTACGTGCCGGATTGCAATAACCTGGCGCGTACGAACCAGATTACAACAGGAGGAATTTCTGGAGCAGTAGGAGGAATTTCTGGAGCGGCAGGAGGGATTACCGGAGTGGAGGCCGATAAATAGGCGTGGCTAGCTAAATATGCCACTGCAACGAGTCATCAAAGCTCGGCCCCTGCGGCTCCTACAATGGATCAAATCAGTGCAATCTTGAGAGATCAGTTCGGCATGGTGCCAAAAAGGAGGGCAATCGGCTATTCCAAGCCGTACCCCAACGAATATGATTTGATACCACTGCCGCCCGAGTATCGGCTCCCTGAGTTCTCAAAGTTCAGTGGGTCAGACAGCTCTAGTTCGATCGAGCATGTGAGCCGATATTTGGCACAGCTGGGCATGATCTTCGCATCAGACCAGTTGCGTGTGAGGTTTTTCGCACAATCCCTCACAGGGCCAGCTTTTGGGTGGTTGATACGCGTACATCACGCGTCCGTTGGGAACCCCAAGAGGAAGGTGTGATGCGTACAGCGGCAAGTTTTCCCTCAGTAAGAAACCAAGGTTTATCGAACCAGTAGGAGCCAAGAAGCACGTTGAAGGTTGATGGCGGCGAGATGTAGTGCGGCGCAACACCAGGGATTCCGGCGCCAACGTGGAACCTGCACAACACAACCAAAGTACTTTGCCCCAACGAAACGGTGAGGTTGTCAATCTCACCGGCTTGCTTGTAACAAAGGATTAGATGTATAGTGTGGATGATGATTGTTTGCGAGAGAACGAGTAGAACAAGTATTGCAGATGGATTGTATTCGATTAAAAGAATGGACCGGGGTCCACAGTTCACTAGTGGTGTCTCTCCCATAAGATAAATAGCATGTTGGGTGAACAAATTACGGTTGGGCAATTGACAAATAAAGAGGGCATGACCATGCACATACATGATATGATGAGTATTGTGAGATTTAATTGGGCATTACGACAAAGTACATAGACCGCTATCCGAGCATGCATCTATGCCTAAAAGTCCACCTTCGAGTTATCATCCGAACCCCTTCCAGTATTAAGTTGCAAAAAACAGACAATTGCATTAAGTATGGTGCGTAATGTAATCAATAACTACATCCTCGGACATAGCATCAATGTTTTATCCCTAGTGGCAACAGCACATCCATAACCTTAGAGGTTTCTCTCACTCCCCCAGATTCACGGAGACATGAACCCACTATCGAGCATAAATACTCCCTCTTGGAGTTACAAGCATCAACTTGGCCAAAGCATCGACTAGTAACACAGAGCATGCAAGATCATAAACAACACATAGATTGATAATCAACATAACATAGTATTCACTATTCATCGGATCCCAACAAACACAACATATAGCATTACAGATAGATGATCTTGATCATGTTAGGCAGCTCACAAGATCCGACAATGAAGCACATAAGGAGAAGACAACCATCTAGCTACTGCTATGGACCCATAGTCCAGGGGAGAACTACTCACTCATCACTCCGGAGGCGACCATGTCGGTGTAGAGTCCTCCGGGAGATGAATCCCCTCTCCGGCAGGGTGCCGGAGACGATCTCCTGAATCCCCCGAGATGGGATTGGCGGCGGCGGCGTCTCTAGAAGGTTTTCCGTATCGTGGCTCACGGTACTGGGGGTTTCGCGACGAAGGCTATTTGTAGGCGGAAGGGCAGAGTCGGGAGAGTCACGAGGGGCCCACACGCTAGGGCCGCGCGGCCAGCACCTGGGCCGCGCCGCCCTAGTGTGGCGCCGCCTCGTGGCCCCACTTCGTCTTCTCTTCGGTCTTCTGGAAGCTTCGTGTGAAAATAGGCCCCTGGGCGTTGATTTCGTCCAATTCCGAGAATATTTCCTTACTAGGATTTCTGAAACCAAAAACAGCAGAAAACAGCAACTGGCTCTTCGGCATCTCGTTAATAGGTTAGTGCCGGAAAATGCATAAATATGACATAAAGTATGCATAAAACATGTAGATATCATCAATAATGTGGCATGGAACATAAGAAATTATCGATACGTCGGAGACGTATCAGCATCCCCAAGCTTAGTTTCTGCTCGTCCCGAGCAAGTAAACGATAACAAAGATAATTTACGGAGTGACATGCCATCATAACCTTGATCATACTATTGTAAGCATATGTAATGAATGCAGCGATCCAAACAATGTAAATGACATGAGTAAACAAATGAATCATATAGCAAAGACTTTTCATGAATAGTACTTCAAGACAAGCATCAATAAGTCTTGCATAAGAGTTAACTCATAAAGCAATAATTCAAAGTAGAGGTATTGAAGCAACACAAAGGAAGATTAAGTTTCAGCGGTTGCTTTCAACTTGTAACATGTGTATCTCATGGATATTTGTCAACATAGAGTAATATAACAAGTGCAATATGCAAGTATGTAGGAATCAATGCACAGTTCACACAAGTGTTTTCTTCTTGAGGTGGAGAAAAATAGGTGAACTGACTCAACAATAAAATTAGAAGAAAGGTCCTTCAAAGAGGAAAGCATCGATTGCTATATTTGTCCTAGAGCTTTGATTTTGAAAACAAGAAACAATTTTGTCAACGGTAGTAATAAAGCATATGTGTTATGTAAATTATATCTTACAAGTTGCAAGCCTCATGCATAGTATACTAATAGTGCCCGCACCTTGTCCTAATTAGCTCGGATTACCTGGATTATCATCGCAATGCACATGTTTTAACCAAGTGTCACAAAGGGGTACCTCTATGCCGCCTGTACAAAGGTCTAAGGAGAAAGCTCGCATCGGATTTCTCGCTATTGATTATTCTCAACTTAGACATCCATACTGGGACAACATAGACAACAGATAATGGACTCCTCTTTTATGCATAAGCATGTAGCAAGAATTAATTTTCTCATATGAGTTTGAGGATATTTGTCCAAAACTGAAACTTCCACCATGGATCATGGCTTTAGTTAACGGCCCAATGTTCTTCTCTAACATTATGCAATGCTCTAACCATTTTAGTGGTAAATCTCCCTTACTTCAGACAAGACGAACATGCATAGCAACTCACATGATATTCAACAAAGAGTAGTTGATGGCGTCCCCAGGAACATGGTTATCGCACAACAAGCAACTTAATAAGAGATAAAGTGCATAATTACATATTCAATACCACAATAGTTTTTAGGCTATTTGTCCCATGAGCTATATATTGTAAAGGTGAAGAATGGAAATTTTAAAGGTAGCACTCAAGCAATTTACTTTGGAATGGCGGAGAAATACCATGTAGTAGGTAGGTATGGTGGACACAAATGGCATAGTGGTTGGCTCAAGGATTTTGGATGCATGAGAAGTATTTCCTCTCGATACAAGGTTTAGGCTAGCAAGGTTATTTGAAACAAACACAAGGATGAAGCGGTGCAGCAAAATTCACATAAAAGACATATTGTAAACATTATAAGACTCTACACCGTCTTCTTGTTGTTCAAACTCAATACTAGAAATTATCTAGACTTTAGAAAGACCAATTATGCAAACCAAATTTTAGCATGCTCAATGTATTTCTTCATTAATAGGTGCAAAGTATATGATGCAAGAGCTTAAACATGAGCACAACAATTGCCAAGTATCACATTATCCAAGACATTATAGCAATTACTACATGTATCATTTTCCAATTCCAACCATATAACAAAATTTAACGAAGAAAAAACTTTCGCCATGAATATTATGAGTAAAGCCTAAGGACATATTTGTCCATATGCAACAGCGGAGCGTGTCTCTCTCCCACACAATGAATGCTAGGATCCATTTTATTCAAACAAAAACAAAAACAAAAACAAACAGACGCTCCAAGCAAAGTACATAAGATGTGATGGAATAAAAATATAGTTTCACTAGAGGAACCTGATAATGTTGTTGATGAAGAAGGGGATGCCTTGGGCATCCCCAATCTTAGATGCTTGAGTCTTCTTGATATATGCAGGGGTGAACCACCGGGGCATCCCCAAGCTTAGAGCTTTCACTCTCCTTGATCATGTTGTATCATCTCCCTCTCTTGATCCTTGAAAACTTCCTCCATACCAAACTCAAAACAACTCATTAGAGGGTTAGTGCATAATCAAAATTTACATGTTCAGAGGTGACATAATAATTATTAACACTTCAGGACATTGCACAAAGTCAATGGAATCAAAAAATCCATCAAGCATAGCAAAACAGGCAATGCGAAATAAAAGGCAGAATCTGTCAAAACAGAACAGTTCATAAAGACGAATTTTATTGAGGCAACAGACTTGCTCAAATGAAAATGCTCAAATTGAATGAAAGTTGCGTACATATCTGAGGATCACTCACGTAAATTGGCATAATTTTCTGAGTTACCTACAGAGAATTAGACCCAGATTCGTGACAGCAAAGAAATCTGTTTACGTGCGAGTAATCCAAATCTAGTATGAACCTTACTATCAACGACTTTACTTGGCACAACAATGCACAAAACTAAGATAAGGAGAGGTTGCTACAGTAGTAACAACTTCCAAGACTCAAATATAAAATAAAAGTACTGTAGTAAAAAACATGGGTTGTCTTCCATAAGCGCTTTTCTTTAACGCCTTTCAGCTAGGCGCAGAAAGTGTATATCAAGTATTGTCAAGAGACGAAGTGTCAACATCATAATTTGTTCTAATAATATAATCAAGAGGTAACTTCATTCTCTTCCTAGGGAAGTGTTCCATACCTTTCTTGAGAGGAAATTGATATTTAATATTACCTTCCTTCATGTCAATAATAGCACCAACAGTTCGAAGAGAAGGACTTCCCAATATATTGGGACAAGATGCATTGCATTCAATATCCAAGACAACAAAATCAACGGGGACAAGGTTATTTTTAATGGTAATGCGAACATTATCAACTCTCCCCAAAGGTTTCTTTGTAGAATGATCAGCAAGATTAACATCCAAATAACAATTTTTCAATGGTGGCAAGTCAAGCATATTATAGATTTTCTTAGGCATAACAGAAATACTTGCACCAAGATCACATAAGGCATTAAAATCAAAGTCATTGACCTTCATCTTAATTATGGGCTCCCAACCATCCTCTAGCTTCCTAGGAATAGAAGCTTCGCGTTCTAGTTTCTCTTCTCTAGCTTTTATGAGAGCATTTGTAATATGTTTCGTGAAAGCCAAGTTTTTAGCACTAGCATTAGGACTCTTAGAAAGTTTTTGTAAGAAATTTATAACTTCAGAGATATGACAATCATCAAAATCTAAACCATTATAATCTAAAGCAATGGGATCATCATCCCCAATGTTGGAAAAAATTTCAGCAGTTTTATCACAGGCAGTTTCAGCAGTTTTAACAGTTTCAGGCAGTTTTTCGCGCTTTGCATTTGAAGTGGAAACATTTCCAACACCAATTATTTTACCATTATTAGTAGGAGGTGCAGCAACATGTGTAGCATTAGAATTACTAGTGGTGGTAATAGTCCAGACTTTAGCTATATTATCTTCTTTTTCATTTTCTTCTTTCTCCCACCTAGCACGCAATTCGGCCATCAATCTTATATTCTCATTAATTCTAACTTGGATGGCATTTGCTGTAGTAACAATTTTATTATTATGATTCTCATGAGGCATAACTTTCGATTTCAAAAGATCAACATCAGCAGCAAGACTATCGACTTTAGAAGCAAGTATATCAATTTTCCCAAGCTTTTCTTCAACAGATTTGTTAAAAGCAGTCTGTGTACTAATAAATTCTTTAAGCATGGATTCAAGTCCAGGGGGTGAATTCCTATTATTGTTGTAAGAATTCCCATAAAAATTACCATAGCCGTTGCCATTATTATAAGGATATGGCCTATAGTTGTTACTAGAATTGTTCCGATAAGCATTGTTGTTGAAATTATTATTTTTAATGTAGTTTACATCAACATGTTCTTCTTGAGCAACTAATGAAGCTAACGGAACATTATTAGGATCAATATTTTTCCTATCATTCACAAGCATAGACATAATAGCATCAATCTTATCACTCAAGGAAGGGGTTTCTTCGACAGAATTTACCTTCTTACCTTGTGGAGCTCTTTCCGTGTGCCATTCAGAGTAATTAATCATCATATTATCAAGAAGCTTTGTTCCTTCACCAAGAGTGATGGACATAAAGGTACCTCCAGCAGCTGAATCCAATAGGTTCCGCGAAGAAAAATTCAGTCCTGCATAAAAGGTTTGGATGATCATCCAAGTAGTCAGTCCATGGGTTGGGCAATTTTTAACCAAAGATTTCATTCTTTCCCATGCTTGTGCAACATGCTCAGTATCCAATCGTTTAAAATTCACTATGCTACTCCTCAAAGATATAATTTTAGCAGGGGGATAATATCTACCAATAAAAGCATCCTTGCATTTAGTCCATGAATGAATACTATTCTTAGGCAGAGATAGCAACCAATCTTTAGCTCTTCCTCTTAATGAGAAAGGGAACAATTTTAATTTTATAATGTCACCATCTACATCTTTATACTTTTGCATTTCACATAGTTCAACAAAGTTATTGAGATGAGCAGCAGCATCATCAGAACTAACACCAGAAAATTGCTCTCGCATAACAAGATTTAGTAAAGCAGGTTTAATTTCAAAGAATTCTCGTCGTAGTAGCAGGTGGAGCAATAGGTGTGCATAAGAAATCATTATTATTTGTGGTTGTGAAGTCACACAACATAGTATTTTCAGGAGTACCCATTTTAGCAATAGTAAATAAAGCAAACTAGATAAAGTAAATGCAAATAACTAATTTTTTTGTGTTTTTGATATAGCAAACAAGATAGCAAATAAAGTAAAGCTAGCAACTAATTTTTTTGTGTTTTGATTTAGTGCAGCAAAAAAAGTAGTAAATAAAATAAAGCAAGACAAAAACAAAGTAAAGAGATTGGATTGTGGAGACTCCCCTTGCAGCGTGTCTTGATCTCCCCGGCAACGGCGCCAGAAAATCTGCTTGATACGCGTACAGCACGCGTCCGTTGGGAACCCCAAGAGGAAGGTGTGATGGGTACAGCGGCAAGTTTTCCCTCAGTAAGAAACCAAGGTTTATCGAACCAGTAGGAGCCAAGAAGCACGTTGAAGGTTGATGGCGGCGAGATGTAGTGCGGCGAAACACCAGGGATTCCAGCGCCAACGTGGAACCTGCACAACACAACCAAAGTACTTTGCCCCAACGAAACAGTGAGGTTGTCAATCTCACCGGCTTGCTGTAACAAAGGATTAGATGTATAGTGTGGATGATGATTGTTTGCAGAGAACAGTATAACAAGTATTGCAGTGGATTGTATTCGATTAAAAGAATGGACCGGGGTCCACAGTTCACTAGTGGTGTCTCTCCCATAAGATAAATAGCATGTTGGGTGAACAAATTACAGTTGGGTAATTGACAAATAGAGAGGGCATGACCATGCACATACATGATATGATGAGTATTGTGAGATTTAATTGGGCATTACGACAAAGTACATAGACCGCTATCCAGCATGCATCTATGCCTAAAAAGTCCACCTTCAGGTAATCATCCGAACCCCTTCCGGTATTAAGTTGCAAACAACAGATAATTGCATTAAGTATGGTGCGTAATGTAATCAATAACTACATCCTCGGACATAGCATCAATGTTTTATCCCTAGTGGCAACAGCACATCCATAACCTTAGAGGTTTCTCTCACTCCCCGCATTCACGGAGACATGAACCCACTATCGAGCATAAATACTCCCTCTTGGAGTTACAAGCATCAACTTGGCCAAAGCATCTACTAGTAACTGGAGAGCATGCAAGATCATAAACAACACATAGATTGATAATCAACATAACATAGTATTCACTATTCATCGGATCCCAACAAACACAACATATAGCATTACGGATAGATGATCTTGATCATGTTAGGCAGCTCACAAGATCCGACAATGAAGCACATAAGGAGAAGACAACCATCTAGCTACTGCTATGGACCCATAGTCCAGGGGTGAACTACTCACTCATCACTCCGGAGGCGACCATGGCGGTGTAGAGTCCTCCGGGAGATGAATCCCCTCTCCGGCAGGGTGCCGGAGGTGATCTCCTGAATCCCCCGAGATGGGATTGGCAGCAGCGGCGTCTCTGGAAGGTTTTCCGTATCGTGGCTCTCAGTACTGGGGGTTTCACGATGAAGGCTATTTGTAAGCGGAAGGGTAGAGTCAGGAGAGTCACGAGGGGCCCACACGCTAGGGCCGCGCGGCGAGCACTTGGGCCGCGCCGCCCTAGTGTGGCGCCGCCTCGTGGCCCCACTTCGTCTTCTCTTCGGTCTTCTGGAAGCTTCGTGTGAAAATAGGCCCCTGGGCGTTGATTTCGTCCAATTCCGAGAATATTTCCTGACTAGGATTTCGAAACCAAAAACAGCGAGAAAACATCAACCGGCTCTTCGGCATCTCGTTAATAGGTTAGCGCCGGAAAATGCATAAATATGACATAAAGTATGCATAAAACATGTAGATACCATCAATAATGTGGCATGGAACATAAGAAATCATCGATACGTCGGAGACGTATCAGTGGTACACCTCGTTGCCACCAGATTCAATCCGGACGTGGAAGCAGCTGGAAGAGCAGTTTCACATGCAATATCACTCAGAAGCTTCCGAGGCTGGCGTTGCCGATCTGGCGCAAGTGCGTCAAAAGCGTGGAGAAACGGTGTCTGAATACATTCAGTGTTTCAGGACTGTCAGGAACCGATGTTATTCGGCTCGTTTGAATGAGAAAGAAGAAGTCGATCTGGTAGTGTTGGGCCTCGCAGCGCCGATCAAGGATCTGGCTTGCCAAGCGGAATACACTTCACTGGCGCATATGGTTCAGAAATTGTCATTGTATGAACAGCGCCATCCAGAATTGTATCAAGACAAGTTCAAACGCCCTATAAGCCTGGTTGAGACAGGAGAAACTGAAGACTCTGCAGAAGACCAGGAAGTAGCTCTGGCTGAATGGGCTCGGGGGGCAAACCCCGTGTCTTGCAAATGGGTGAAGCCACAAGGGCCTGCAAAAGGGTTTGACTTCGACGTAAGCAAGGCTGAGCAGATATTTGATTTACTGCTTAAGGAGAAACAGCTGAAGTTACCCGAAGGCCACAAGATCCCTACGGTGCAAGAGCTGAATGGAAGACCGTACTGCAAGTGGCATAACTCGTTCACCCATACCACCGGCGACTGCAAAGTGTTGCGTCAACAAATCCAAATGGCAATAGAACAAGGCTGTCTGATCTTTGGTCAGTATGCCATGAAAGTGGACACGCACCCGTTTCCTGCCGTCAACATGGTGGAGTGCAGTCACTCCGTGAGGCGCCAGCCAGATTTCTCGTTCAGTATTAACATGGCAGGGCTTGTATACTGTGGCACCCCCGGGATCAGGGTTAGACACATATCAGATCTTCGTCTGACATAAGCCTAACCTAGAGCTCGAGAGACTACAGTGAGAGAATCGGTAACACAACAGTGACTCTACGACTCAAGAAGTAATACAAGCTCATAACTGAGCGAAGAATCAAAGTATTACAAGCAGAGGTCACTGACCTGACATACATCAATCAACGGAAGCAAAGTTATGCTATTAGACATAGCAAGATATCAAAAGGCCTAAGAGGCCAGGAGCATAACACTGACGTCCCAGCCCATAGATTCCAGGCTGCCACCCGGGAACCCCAAGCTACTCGTCGATGTCGACTAGAAACCACCATCTGTTGGAGCGACTTCTTCTGAAACAAAAGCATGCAAAGCTGAGTACAGGGACTCAGCAAGACTTAGTACAACCTTTTAGCAAAGCGGGTATGCGGGCTTTCTGTAGATCTTCTTTTGCGTAAAGCCAATTTTACTTTGTAAGATAAGGGAGAAGAGAAGTTCGACTACTCAGAACCTTTAAAAGGGGATAAGAGAGCGACAACTCCATCTCTATTGAACATCATCTTGTATCCACCAATCTTCATCATCTGGAACCACTATCCTCGGATTACCCCCTCAACACCCGAAGAAGGTATCCGTAAACACACATTGATTGCCAAGTTTTACGATCAGGTTAAAGTTGTCTATGATCACAGAATCCATTCCCAAGTCGTCCGTAACCGTGGACACGGCTTTTCGAAAAGATTTAACCCTGTAGGGGTGCACAACTTTACCCACACGTGCCAACCGATTCTTAATGCCAGTACATTAGCTCTCTTCCTTGGAAAGCCGGCAGAGAGTGATTGACCACGACCTTTACCTTGCTGTCACCGAGACCATGAGTCACGCGCTAAGGATTGTTCCGCCGTAACGGGTCAAGTCCCGAAGTCGGTCCTTAACGATGTGAGGCGAGGTGGGTTTCCCTGTGGACTCTAACCCCAGCCACCACGGCCACGCTTACCTACCCGTATGCTATGCACCTTTTCACAAACATTTTTGATGCATATGTCCAAATAACGCGCAAACTATGTGACTCATGGAATCTACTAGGCAAGTTAGTGAGTCGAGAGGGTACCATAATAGGGCCTCGTGTGGTTGTACGCTCAGTCTTGGTTCAAGAGGCGAGAACTCGGTTCCTAGGGTCGGCAGAAATGAAACAACCCACCACATCCCAATGTGGCCTCTCGTCTGAGCCTTTAATCATGTTTAACAACATCTCTATACTTACCACGTCAACCTGTCATGCTAGTTTTATTTCATTGTATGGCTCCAGTCCGAAGACCGGAGTAGTAGCGTAACAAACTAAGCATGGCTAAGCATAAAGATATAAGGCTCTAGCGACGCACACATGCCCGACCTAGTTATGCTAGGAGCAGTGGATCAGGTATTTGAGGCTACAAGGGTGGAACATGCAATAGATAGGATAACTCTACCTATCGATAAAAGACAGTTGAATCGTATGCAATATGTAGGAACCAGAGTAAAAGCATTTGTAAAACTTGTATGAACCAGGCTAGGGCTTGCCTTTGTCCCTGATAAACCAATATGGATCTTCGAGAATCCCATGCTTGACTTGTTCGCTGATGGACAAGTATTGATCTCCGTTGTTGTCGATCTTCATCGTCTCGGGCACGTGCTCTATCGATCGCGAAGAAGAAAATACCGGAAAGGTAGATCAACAATCAACACATGGCATCGATGCAATGCGCATACAAGGATGATGATATGACATGTTAATAGTAATGAAAGTGATCCTATAACATGCTCATCAATTTAAATAGGGTTGGAATGCATAATACTTTGCAATTCCATAAACCCCGCATATTAAAGAAAAGGGTTCATTTGTTCTTCTATTAAGGACAGGGATTAAAGTTGTTTAACAATGCATGCTTTTGATACTAAAGTGTAGATCTCATTTTTCTGAAGATTTTGATATATTATACACATTTTTCTGATTTAAAATGAAATAGTTATGGATTAAACAAGTTTTATTCAAAATCTGGAATTTCTGGAAAATGTTAAAAATCTGACAGTCAGACCCACTGTCAGGGTTTTATTCTTTTTCCTAAACATTTTGGAAATTACTAAATTTCTGACGACGGGCCCCACATGTCATATGTTTAACAAAACAGAAAATAAAAGAAATAAAAAGAAAAAGGGCCACTGGGGCCCACCGGGTCAACCCGCCGGTGGTCAATTCCGGCGGCCGGCGCCGGCAACCACGTAGAGGCGGCGCTCAGGAGCGCGCGCGACCGCGCTGGAGGGGGCGTTGGACCCGCCTGGCCGAGGCGGACCGATTGGTGGCCGCGCCGCCTGCCAATGGTCGCCGGAGACGTGCCGGCGACGATGGCCGGGGGCAGCGCTCGCAGACACGCGGCGGCGGGCGGCTACAGCGAGCGGGGGAGAGTACGGAGGGGCGCATGAGGACGGCCAGCTCACCAGGAGCACGATGGGCTAGCCGGCGAGGTCGGAGGAGGCCGGGAGGCGGCGCCATGGTCGTCGGAGGCGGTGGCCGGCCGCGGGGAAGAAGCAGACGGTGGCGGCGATTGGCGGCTCCCCGCGTCGATTCCTTCGACGTGGAGGAGCAGGAGGGGGAGGCGGAGCTCTGGGGCGTCTTGGAGGGGCGCGGGGTGGCCGGCAACGGCGGCGACGGCGATGGCCGAGCGAGGCTAGGGTTTCGGTCGCGCCTGCAGAGAGAGAGGAAGAAGGGCCAGGGGAAGGAAGATAGGGATGAGGGGGAGGCGTCGAGGGAGAGAGGGCGCAGGACGTCTCCTGGCCGGGGCGGCGACACGCAGGAGGTGGCCGGCGTCGGCCTCTGTCGGCAGGGCACGCAGGTGCCTGCCCGCGCAGGTAGAAGACAAGGGGGATTTTGTGAAAATCCCCCGGGTTTTGGGGATTTCCCGAAATGTTTAAAACGAAGGGATTTTGATAGTTTTAGGGTATTTTGACCCCAAACTTTGAGGGACTTTTGCACCAAAATTTTAGTAGAGCAAAACTATAACTTTTTGCAACATTTGTTTCAACACATTTTAGTGTAAAAGTTTCTCAAATTAAATGCAAATGCATGCATGCTTATGAACAACTTAGCACCATAAATGATTAACAAACATGGGATGTTACATATACCACCATGGTAGGGACAAAGAAGAGAGCAGTCGTTATCGTGGCAAGGACAAGGAGGAGGCCGGCCCACGCGACCAGCCCCGATATGATGACAAACGGTACGTCACCGAGGAACAAGTGAGAAGTGTGCGGTATCAATGACCACTCTCCGAGCACCTTCTTAACAAATATGAGCGTCAGTATGACCGACGCCGGCGGTATGACACAGCCGACGAAAGAGATCGTCGGTCTAGCATAAGCGACAGAAAGTATCGTCGGAATGATAGAGACGACGAAGGATACGAACGCCACGCTAAGGGAAGGTCAAGGGAGCAAGAAGACATGGACAGGCACTGGGATTGTCCTTTCTTTAAGCATTGCTGGGATTCAGGAATGAGCCGATTGCCTACAATCGACAACTGCTCGGTGTGTAGACAGAAGAAGAAGGATGTAAGCGACGTGTCAGTATTCCAGCGTCTAGGGCCTCTCCCGTCCCGGCACAAACAAGCTGAGCCATCTCGGGTGGAAGATCTGGAGGAGCTAGAAGATGAAGATGAATCAGAAGAAGAAGATAGATACCACCGGCCAAGGTGGTGCCCTGATGGACTCAGTCACTCCCAAAAGCGTAGGGTGCAGCGGCTACGTAGCTTGGAGGAAGCCGAAAGGCAATACCTGCACACGTTAAGGAAAGCGCGGCCCGATCTGGCCGTGAAAATCCAGCAAACTTTGGACGCAGAGGGTCGTCCGCAGAAGAAAGAGTGGCGCCCCAAGCAAATGAAAGCCGATGAAAAGACATCGGCTGGCACAAATATGGTGTTCATCCTTCCGGCAGAATTTTGCGCTCCAAGAACAGAAGAAGCGTCGGTAGCTCAGTTCGATTGTGGTCCACGGCCGATCATCTTTGAAAAGCCACAAGAGAAGGGCTACAAACATCTGAAGGCCTTATACCTAAAAGGTTACATAAATGGGCAGCCTGTCGGCAAGATGTTGGTTGACACCGGGGCGGCAGTCAATATAATGTCGTACTCCATGCTGCGACGTTTGGGACGCTCTACAGAGGATCTGATCAAAACCAACGTCATACTAAGCGACTTCAACGGCCAAGCTTCAGAAGCACAAGGCGTTCTGAACGTGGATCTAACCGTAGGCCGAAAAACCATCCCTATGTCATTCTTCATCGTTGACAGCAAAAGCACCTACGTTGTCCTACTAGGGAGGGATTGGATTCACGCCAACTGCTGCATTCCATCCACAATGCACCAATGCTTGATACAGTGGGATGGAGATGAAGTAGAGGTCGTCCATGCAGATAACTCCGTCGAGATCTCAATAGCCGGCATGAACATTTGGGAAGCGGAAGACCAAGAGCCACTCTCTGGAGTCAGTTTGGACGGCTGTGAGCGCATCGAAGTGTCAAAAAACGGGGTGAGGCTGGTCTTATCCACCGGCCTGACAGAGTAGCAAAGACCAAAGTCTAGGGACGTACGTGGCAAGGCCGATCCCTGCGATCGGCCCCAAAAAAATAAAAACTAATGATCTCAACTCAAGCGTGTCACGTAGTCTTAGTAACGGGACTTCTTCCCGTAGTAAAGCACGAACAAGTTGTAAACCTTCATTGAGCAGTGCAATCAAAATGGGGGCCGATTCCAGCAATCGGCCCATATTATCCTCGCCATACGTTTTGCCTGTGTTCAACATTGATCTAGCAGGCGACGGAAAGCTAGGGTATGGGTTTACATCAGCTGATGAGCTACAAGAGGTTGACATTGGTCCTGGGGATAAGCCACGACCAACTTTTATCAGCAAAAAGTTAGATCCACATCTGAGGAGCCTGATGATAGCTCTGTTGAAAGCATACCCAGATTGCTTTGCATGGAATTACACAGAGATGCCTGGGTTAGAAGGAGCCGATGTTCAGGTACAGTTCCTCGAACCAGATGACTGGAGAGCCGATATCTTCAATTACTTGAAAGATCTGGCTCGGGGGGGCACCTAAACGGATAAGATACAAGGCCATGACGGACAGTGAAATATGGGGGCCGATGCATAAAATCGGCCATAAAAAAACCAATCTAGAGTCGATGCACGGGCATCGACTTTAGGAAAATATGCAAAGCAACGGGACACAAGTACAGCCGATGCACAGACATCGACTTCAGACTAAAAAGCCGATGCACAGACATCGACTCTAGAGGTATAAGCTCATATGAGCAGTTATCAGGTTACATAGAGGGGTTCTACTGAAGGAATGCCTCGAGGGCATGGAGTGCGTCAGCACGAACACGATCCACCTCGGCGATCTCGGCCTCATTGTCTTCATCCTTGCCTGTCACCAGCTGTCTGTTCAGGGCACGTATTTCGGCCAGATCAGTCTTCAGTTCAGCTCTGAGGCCTTCTGCTTCTTCTTGGGAGCATGCAATGTGGGCTTCCTTATCATGGATGAGCTGTTTGGTTGCCCGGACCCTCTCTTCAAGGTCCTCCAACTCCTTTCGCAAGGCCTCAAGTTCAGCAGTGCTGACATAGGTGTCAGTTTTGGCGTCCAAGGCTGACTTTTTCTCATTAAGCCGCTGACATTTGTTTGCAATATCGGCTTTCAACGGAAGCTGGGCGTGGCGTAGGTCGATTCTCTGACGAGCCAATTTCACCCTTGACCTCGAAGACGCAGCAGCAGTCACCACCGGCCGCAGCTTCACCCGCAACGGCACCGGGAGATGGGGCTGGACGTCTTCAAGAATGCTCTTCACTTCCTCGGGGTTTTCAACCAATGTCTCAATTGAGGAGGAGAGCAGGGCATTGAGGTGCTGGAGTTGACCATGGGTAGCGCTGGGTCCTGGTTCTTCACTTGCCCTAGAAGTAGCTGGTTCGATGGATTCAGGGTCGATCGCTAGCAAGTTTGAGAGGTCGTAATCCTGACAAACAACAAGGACAGCGTCAGTATGCTGCGAAAGAGAAGGGTAGAGCCAAGGGAAAGGAGTGTACCTCTCCTAAGACCAGAGGGACAGCCGATGATGAGAGGATCGGCTCTTGTGTTTCTGCTGTGGGCTTGGCCAAGTTGGCAACCTTGTGAGCTACACTTCAAGAGGTTGCTAGGTCCAGGGTGGCGGATGGCATCAGTACCTCCTCAACTTCCCCACTAGAGGTGTCATCAGTCTGCAAAGGAAGTGGTTAGCCAATGCGAGCAGCGAAGGGTCAGCATGAAATATGAGCCGAGGAAAGCATGGAGTGTAATTACATTTGAAGCCTCTTGATTTGATGCAGGGGCTTGCGGTTCCTTTCGAGCTCTCTTGATGCATCGGCTCTTTGTGCGTACTTTGGTTGGAGCTTGGGGGCAACAAGTTCAGTGACTGACCTCTTCTTGGAAGCCGATGGTGGCAAATCTGGCTGGCTCTGCGTGGTGGTTTTCCCGGAGTTCCCCGAGCTCGAATCCCTTCGATTGGACTGTGTCTCCTCGCTGGAGTTGTCTTCAGTGGAGGCCTGTAAAAGAAGAGTTAGTAAGCACAAGCATATCCATAAGGGTAGATGAAATCGGTCAAAGCATGGGTCAGCTTACGTGTAAACTTTCTTGAGCTGGAGTAGGGGTTTGGCGCTTCAAGGTCTTCCTGGCAGCTACTTTCCTCACTGCTGTTCTCGCCTGGGTTGAGGCTCGGGGGGCAGTTGGCCCGGAAGACACTTTGCTCTTGGGAGCCGATTTTGGTGAAATCGGCTGGCTCTGCATCACAAACTTCTTCAGAGGAGGAGAGCTTTTGCAGGAAAGGACCACCGGAGCTGGTGGGAGGAACTTGAAGGGGGAGCCGTCATCATGTGCAGGTTCTGGACCATCTTGTTGCTGCAAAGAGACAGAGCAAGGTTACAAAAGATCATTGTGAGCCACTGCAAGAAAATTTGTGAGTGGTGGTACCTGTTCTGCAGGGATATCATATTCAGTATCAAGTTGCTTCAACAACGGTCCCAGAGCTCTTCTGAAGGCATGAGTCTTCCACATAGACCACCAGGCCTCAAAACCGTCGGTTGATGAGGTGAAAGAGAGGTTGTGAGGGATTGGGATGACCAAGGCATCAAAGAAAGAGTAACACCTCTGGCCAGTAAGGACATCAGGCAACTCAGCTCTGCTCTCTGTCAGGTGGTGGAGGAAGAAGTGTGGAGACACCTGCCCAAGACCAAACTGCCGGGCTACTACGACCGGCTGATAAGACTCATAACCAGGCTTGATGATCCTGTTGGAGGTGCTCATACCGACCGGAAGAAAGCAAGGACGGATCATAATTGAATACAAGTGCCGAGTGCTGGGGTCATCGGCAAAGCTGTCTAGCCTGAAGGTGACTGGATTTTCAAAATTTCCAGATTCAGTGTAAGGGAAGGACAGAGGATTGTCCAGGCCTTGGAAGAAAATCCTGAACCAATCTGATGCTTCCTTGGGGGTCAGTTTGCTGCCTGGAAGGCTATAAAGAGCTTGGCCGTAGCTAGTGCATCGGATTTGTTTCCCATTAGCATCTGGGAAGGTGCAAGTGGTCAAAGGTGGAGAATTTGGGATCTGGTTCTGGAAATATAGCTGAGCCCATAACTGAATAAACCACCAGGGGCCTCCTGTTTTGACTGTCTTTTGGGAAAACAGGTTGACAGACATCAGTTGGAGATATCGATAGACTTCTCCAAGGAACAGTTTACCGATGCCAAGTTGGGTGCCTTTGGCAAGTTCATAGGCCAAAGAAAGATAGGTTCTTGGTTGGCGCAAGTGAAGGGCCACAGAAGATGAAATGTTCCAACTAGAAATTCAGGAAGGCCGTGTGTTCCTTATCTGTTACAGGGCCTTTGTTTTTCATGTGGCGTCTAAGATAGGCACCCCAGTTTGTGCACTCTGTTTTTGAGGAGAGTGTAAAAGGGACCTTTTGCAGCATGAAAGCAGAAGGGCTTGGGGATGCAATATCTAGACCAGTGATCATGGCCACATCTAGCAGAGTTGGCGTCATGGGGCCGTGGCCAAACATGAAACAGTTCAGAGCATCAGACCAAAAGTAGCCGATGGTTTTCAGAAGGTTCTCATGCTTCTCAAGGGGAGACAGTGATAATGATAAAGCATCGGCTATTCCTATAGTTTCCCATGTGGCTTGGTGAGTTTTATATACTCTACTGTACCATGACACCCAGTCTTCAGGGGGATTAGGCCAGGCTCGTAAGCAGTCGGCCCAGGAAGTTAGATCTAAGTTCTGGTTGACAAAGGGGATCCTATTGGCCTCGCAAGAAATCAAATGGGCAGGACTCTCGGTAGAACGAGGGCCAAGACAGAGAGAATTTGGAAGAGAAGGATGCGACAGCAGAATGTCTGATACCTAAAATTGATGATGAGATGAAACATTAATTCAGGTGTTTGCTGTTAATTCTAACACTATGTTCGGATGGCGAGGAGCGGTTGAGGATTACCTTCAGGCCAGAGACCGTGGCGTTGGTGTTGGATGATTCCGCCATTGGATTCACTGCGGAGTTGAATTGGCGCGGTTGAGATCTGGGATTTGCGTGGCGGTGAATTGGATCTGTTCGAGCGGTGGTTTGGGGATCTGAGTTTACTCCTTCAGACACAGGTCGCAGGTTACCGTTTGAACAGGCAACTAAGTTTGTCCTTATTCGCGTTTTATGGTAAGACCCGATGCGCTGCCATCGGCACTTTTGAGCGTTGACTTACTTTGACTATCGGCAAAATCGAATGGAAATGTTTTCTTCATTGATAAATGGGATTTTTTACAGTGAAGAGCCGATTGCTCGAGAGAGGAAGAACAAAAGAGAGGTCTATTGACCAATCTACTACTACTACTACTACTAGTCCTATACTAGTAGATACTACTCTATGGGCCGTCGCTGCCCTCGTCGTCGTTGTAGCTACCGTCGGCGCTGCTGCCGGTGACGTCCTCATCGCTGCTGCCGTAGCCCTCGGCAGGGGCTTCGTCCTCCTCATCATCACCGTCTCGTCGTCCTCCCACCCGGCGCGGAAGCGTTTCGCCGGCGGCTCGTCGGAGGAGGCGTCGTCCTCCTCTTCTTCCTCCTCGTCGTAGGAGGTGAAGCTGGCCCAGGAGAAGAGGTCGTCCTCGCTCTCCGCCTCCAATTCCCCCTCGACGAGGAACCGGAGGTCCGCCTCCCCGTCGGTCAAGGAGAGGTCATCGTCTGACCCGACGGCGGTCAGGGGTAGGTCGTCGTTCACCCTGACGGTGAAGTCCCACTCCCTTTTGTCCCAATGCTCGGGGGCCTCCTTCTCGTACTGCGCCATTAGGTCGTACTCTGGTATCGGCTCGCTGGAGGAGGAAGACTGGAAGGAGAGACCCGATGAGGCAGAGGAGGAGGAGGAAGACATGGCTGCAGAGGAGGGGTTTTTTTTGCCGATGGCTAGTACGGAGCAAGAGGATGAAGAGGTGAACTGCTCGGCGCGGTTAAATAAAGGGGATATAGTGGAGATTTAATGCTACAGCGGTTTCCGAGGAAGTGGTGCCAAAAAACTATCAAATCGTGCAAATAAGTTGAGAAGGCAAGGCATCATGATGAAAGGATACTGCGACGGTTCTGCTCTGCCACGACATGACCCTACGAAGAAAAAAAACAGAGTGGTTTTGGAATTATCATTGCCAAAACCAGGGGGGGCATGTGTTATCACCAGATTTTAACCGAGTCAGGAGGTGGGCCGTGATTGAGATGGGCTTGGAGAATATGCACGGAAAATATTCATGAATCGGCCTTGTGTAAGAGTTTGGGCCAGATTGCCCATGTATCTGTAAATTATAGTAGGTTACGTGTCGGTTAGAATTAAGAGATAGAGTTTAGCTCGTACACGGTAGGGTTTATTCCCAAGTTAGAAAGTCTACGGACTATAAATATGTATCTAGGGTTATTGAGAAAGGAGGACGATAACGTTCACAACAAACCAATCTAGGCGCATCGCCACCCCTTGTTTCTAGGGTTTCTTCCGGGTAAGCGCTATGCTGCCTAGATCGCATCTTGCGATCTAGGCAGTATCTTGTTTATTCGTTGTTCATGTGTTGCTCGTACTGAAGCCTTTTTGATGGCGAGCAACACCGTTATCATAGATATGTTAGGGTTAGCATTGGTACTTTGTTGATGTATTTCCTTAGTTATGCTACCCCTGGATATCTAGCTGCCCTTGCACCCATCTTAGGTGTAAGGGCAACACCTTGCTTAGTCTTTATTTAGTAGATTCGATCTGTTACGGTTGTTCCTTGATTCTTCAAGGATTAGTTTGATATCCATATGGTTAGGCCTTGCAAACGGGTTGAATGATCCAGTAGTGCGTAAGGTACGGTTTGCTGATCCTAGAAGGGACGTTCCGGGAATCGGTTTTTAGGCCTTTTCTAGGGCTGGTTTTCTGTTATCTTTCGTATCTGCCAGGCTCAACTACGTGTAGGACGTTCCGGTTATGTGGTGAAAACCCTAAATCGTCGTAGATCGTTTTATCTTATATTGATCAAGCAGGACCACCATGTTATCGTAGATCCAATACGAATCATGGGTGGATCGGCTCCCTGAGCCGATTCACAGGATAACCTGAGAGCCAATCGAGGCTCGTATTTAATGTTTACGTGTATGCCATGCAGGAAACTAGTCGAAGCAATCCATCACCTTCCTGACCAGGTATAGGTCAGGTGGCACGCCCTTGCACCAGCTTGGACGTGTGCCAGAGCATTGCGGGCCATCGCCCGAGGGACCAGGACCCACCAGCAGTCCTGGGAGCCTCCCGGCTCTCCGTGTGGCCCGTCGCTGCTCGTCGGTGGGTTTTGGCAGGCAACAGAATCATGCATATTTCCAGAAACTATGGGGATTTGTCGAAGAAAATAACAAGTAAGAACAATGGTAATTATGTCGGCTAAGTAAAAGCAGCATAATGGGAACATGAAGAAAGAAAAATACCTTTGGTGGTGGATGGTCAGCGTCAAGGGGAACCTAGGAAGGAATCAACGGAATCGAATCTTCCTGGCTAAAGGAAGTAAGGCGGCGGACTTTGTCAAGCAACTCCTTTTCCAACATATCGGCAGCTTTAATCCTGGTTTCGTCCTTTGGACCTGAGTACAACCACATCGGGTGAACTCTGGCCATGACTGGTTGCACGGATTCTCTCATTGGGAAATTGAAGTAACTGACCTCCGAACGGGCTACAAACCCCACTCCTCCGGTGACAAAGTATCCATTACTGCTGCTGTAGAAGATCTTTTTCCACAGCCCGAAATGAGGTTCGATACCCAGAAACGCCTCGCAAAGGGTGATGAACACAGCAACGTGGAGGATTGAGTTGGGGGTAAGTTGTCATAGTTGAATTTTGTACGTTCGCAAGAGATGGAGGAGGAATTCATGAGTGGGAAGCGAAAGGCCTCGATATAGGAAAGATAAGAACATCACAGTAAAGCCGGCAGGGGGATTAGGCCGAGAAATCGCACCTGGAAAGATCACGTTTCCCTCGTCAGAAGATATTAATCCCAGGCTTCGGGATCTCTTCTCGTCACGCTTGGTGACGGTTGATTCTACACAATCTCCGGGCTTGACCATTGAACTCGACTGCGCCGGCGGCGCCGGAGCTGGGGGAGGAGCGTTTGAAGCGCTCCCCTTCGGAAGAGAAGAGGAGGACTTGGCGGCGGCGCCTCCGCTGGTGGAACTGGCGGCGGCAGGATTCTTCTTCTTCACCATTGTGAGATCTGACGAAGATTGGAAAAGCAGTGGTGGCGGCGCAGCAACGGCAAAGGAAGGAAGAAGGAGAAGAATGAGAAGATGCTACGGAAAACATGGAGAAGATTAGGGATTTCTTGCCCTTCGTAGATCTTAAGAGGAGAAGAGTTGCGTGGGCACGTGTCGCGATGCCAGTCTATCAAGCAGGCCTTTTCCCAATCGATGGTTGCGGGAATCGAGGAGACACCTTGGTAACTGTGCGTAGAGGGCGGAAATTGCTTGAAAATAGGACAAGACAGAGAAAGAATGGGCCCAGCGGGTCACGTCTTGTCAGTCAAAATCAAGACATCGATAAAACGTCATCAATGACGTCATAAAGAATGCCTGGAGCACTCGAAGGAATAAAAAGCTATCGGATGGTGAACTTGAGTCTATGCACAGATTGTGAAGCATCTGTGCTTAGACTCGGGGGCTACTCCCATCGGGAGTGTTGGAAGCGCACCCGACAAATTTTTTTTGCGCTCCAGGATCATGCCCGGGGACTTGATTCTGTGTAGAGTAACGTTGTTTTACCATCGGTAGTTAAGCAACAAAAGTTGGGCACGTTATTCATTATCCCTTGCAAGTGGAAAATATATCGGATGACCTATGAAGACCTACAGAAAACTTCGGCAGAGAAGAATGTTCGAGTAGTACAACTTGAGTCTACGCACGGATTGCAAGCATCCGTACCTAGACTCGGGGGCTACTCCCATCGGGAGCGCTGACGCGCACCCGACAAAAAGGATGATGATGATTTAAGATGAACAAGGACAATCAAGGAGAAGAACATCAACATAAGACATGCTTCAGTCTCTACCCGAAAAACGTTCGGCTAGACACTCGGGGGCTACTGACGTGGGCATTACCCTTCGGGTAACCGACATTGCCCTATCCTGTATTGATTAGTTGGAGGCCCAGGAAGACACCTAGAGGCAAGATGGGCCACCTGGGCGGCGCACCAGAGGAATCCTTGGCGGGCAAGACAAGGAAGCTGCCGAACAAGGAAAGATTAGATCTAAAATTACTGTAAACCTAGTCGTATTCGGTTAGACCTCTTGAGACCTGGCCTCCTATATAAAGGCCAGGAGAGGGGCTGCCGAGGGACACAATCAATCTTAGCAATCTTAGCCAGCAAAAGCTTAGAGCTAGGTCATCTTAGCGATTAGCCATCTCGACGAGATCTCAGCCGAACTATTCGGCACCCCATTGTAACCCATTATCATCATAATCAAGAACAGACAGGCAGGACGTAAGGGTTTTACCTCATCGAGGGCCCCGAACCTGGGTAAATTGCTCTCCCCGCTTGTCTGTGAACCGATGTCTCGTGTCAGCTTGCAGGATTCCATCAACCCTAAGCCCCTATCGGAGGGCATTGACGAGGAGCACCCTCGACATCTGCAACTAAGACTGCACATAGTAGGAGTAACGTAGCTAGTAATATCACGTATCTCAAGGCATTTTGGTGACATGGTATGCTAATAAATGAAGAAAGAGAGTGAGGTGGTAAAGCTGGTCATAGTGGGGAGTAAGACTAGTCACAATGCATAGTATCATATAGAAGTATCATGCGTATGATACTACTACATGTTACTATGTCCACAATGCATAGTATCATATACTAGTATCATAGTCTCCATATATTAATTGTTTTGTAGAATCTCAATGCAAATGTATGTAAAAGATTTACTTGACATTAATTTTTCTAGTAATATGTGCTATGATACAGTATCTACCTATGATACTAGTACCATCTCTCTCATCCTTAATTGCACTATCACATCAACATTTTGCATGCATGAAATGCATGATACTACCTATGATACTCCCATTGTGGGTAGTCTAACTTAGACTAGTAACATATGCCATGTTGTCGTCGTGGTGAACAGACAGATGCCATAGGATGGCTTAGATTGGGGCCGAATGGACGCTAGAGGATTCGGGGGAGGGTTTGTGATCAGGTGGGATGAACTTCCGGATGGTTTCCTCAAGAACTTGGCCAAGGCCAGAGGTTGAAGAAGAAAGACACAAGGAAGAACTCGCTCTAGATCACTATCTTCATTGATTCTCACAAGTTACAGGTTTGTGCTTCGTGCTCTTCTACTTCTGAGCGTTGCCCGTAAGGAGGGCAGCCCCCTCTCCTTATATAGGGGAGAGGGTGGCTTACAGGGCAAGAAACCCTAATGGCATCTTTGACTAGACAAACTACTTTACAAAGCTACTTTACAAAGCTACTTTAATCATAGATGACACCGGGGTCTTCTTTAATCAGGGAGGCTGACGTCCTCCGGCTTCTTTCTTCGTCATCTTCTTCTTTATCGTCAGCCCTTCGTTTAAAGCTACTTTGCTTAGCTCATCTTTGTCTTCTAGCTCTGGAGAGGATCTTTGACCAGTCTTGCCGACATGCTCTTCTTTCCGGTGGCCCGGTACCTTTTCTATCCGGTTCTGGTATACCTCCCTTGAGGATACCGGCTTATCCCTGCTCAGCCAAACGCCTACTTATGCTCCGGTATGAACATTTAACCGGTATCCTGATGGCTCAAACCATCCGGCTTGGCATGCCTTTGGCATACCGGGGGTCATTCCCCCAACATTAGTCCTCGAAGCTGGTATAGTCTGGTGGATTCTATCCAACAGACCATGCCAGGTTCTCATGTCTTTGGATACTGGTTTAATCCATCCGGCGTTGGGCTTGGATCCGGCATCTTTGCCCGGATTTTCATTATCTTTCCTTGCAAGTCATTCTCCGGTATCTTATCCTCCGGTATCTTAGCCATTAAACGCCTCCTCGACGAAGTCGAGAATATCTCGGGCCCCGCGCCTGACAGAGACATGCGCACTGTAACTGTCGCGCCAGTGTCAGGGGTCACTTCCCTTCGGCTTCTGCGCGCTCATTAAATGCGCCACGGCGGATCCCACTGGCCACTTGGTATCCTGTGTGTGCCCCCGTGTGGCCTCCCATTTTCTCGCGTGTACTTCCTCGCCACGTGGCGGCCCATGGTGCAAACCGTCGCGGGCCGCGAGGCGAACCGCCGCGGCCCAGCGGTTCTCAGCCCACCTCCTTTCTTCTTTATAAGCACAACCGCCGCTCCTTCTTCCTCTTCTCGCATTCCCTAACTTTCGCGCACAGTGCTTCTCGCCTCCGCGCCTTCGCCGCTCTCCGTCCGCCGTCACTTGCTCGAGCTCCGTCGCCCGGCGAACTCACGCCGCACCTCCGCCGGACTTCGTCGTGCGGGGATCTTCTGCAGCGCCTTCGTCGCCTCCGCTGCATTCGTGCTTCCTCAAGCTCTTCCTCACCTCGCCGTCGACGGACTTCTTCGCCGGCCGCAGGCTCACCGTCTCTCCGGCGAACCTCTTCTCCTGTGACTCCGCCGCCTCAGGTTAGCCTCGACACGCCTCTACCTCTTTTCTTCTTGCTTTCCAGATCTTGGGGCGGTAGAGTATTTATCCTCTCTTTATTTTGCTTTTCCTCTTACTCGTAGATCTTCGCGCGAGGGTCTCTTTGGGGAAAACTGTTTTTCGGTAGATTCCGGCGTCGCCTAGATCCATATGTCTAGCGAAGGATCTCTCCCCGCCGCCACCTCTAGTAATCAAGGCAGTAGCACTTCCGACGGGCTAACCGAAGATCTTGCCCGGATGGATTTGGCGTCTAGCCGGGACCAAGAGGCCGGCACCTCTAGCCGGGCCTCCGGAAAGGATCTTTCCGCTAAGACACGCGGAGCCTGGAGGGGTTCCGACGTGACCCAATACGAGATCGACTGGCTCTACCGGTCCAGGAGGATTCCGGAAGGAGTCATCTGCCGGCTTCCAGGTGACGAGATCGAACCGGTGCTCGAACCCGGTGAGGTCGTTGTTTTCCTTGCTCATTTTGAGCGTGGCTTCGGCCTTCCTGCCTCCGATTTCTTTCGCCAATTCCTTGACTTCTATCGACTCCAACCTCACCACCTTCCCGGCAATGCCGTTTTTTATCTTTCTTGTTTTGTGGCCTTCATGGAGGGCTACATTGGCATCCGTCCCGCTCGCGAGACGTTCGCCCGCTTCTTCTCACTTCGGATCAATTCGGTCCAGGGCAAGGACATTCCCAAGCCCAAACCCCCCGTTCAATGCGGGTCTTGTATCATCGGCTCCCGCCAAGGGAGCCCCTTTTTTAAGTTCAACGGCCTCGAGTCTTGCCGGTTGTGGCAGACGACGTTCTTCTACGTGAAGAACGAGGGCGCCACTGATCTCATCAACTTGCCGGCGTTCAACCCGGCGCCGCCCGCCAAGGTCAACTGGCACTACAACCCTGGTACGGATCACAACGAGACGAACCGGGTGGTGCGCTTCATGTTGAAGTTGATGAAGAACACCAACATCTGCTCCGACAATATCATCCGCACCTTCATCTGCCACCGGGTGCTTCCCCTTAAGCAGCGCGCGCACAAGATTAGCGAGATGTATGGCCCCGATGATCCCACCAAGATCACCGGCCTGCCCTTGAGCAAGGCGGACGTGGTCCTGAAGGCAAACCAAATTTGCCAAACGGACATGCCGGATGACTGGGAGTGGGGCCTTTGCCCTCTCAGCTCAAGAAATCCTCCGTCCCAAGAAGTAAGAATTTGCGCGGCTCGGGTCGTTTTACCGGTAACTTTTACACTTGCGACTAATCCTCTTCTTTCCTTTGTTTTCAGGCCAGGGACCGCTTTCCCCGGATTGACTCAGACTGACGAGGCCCTTGCCGGAAGAGGCCTCTGGACAAGTACGATCCGGATCCCGTCATTCACTGGCTGGATCTGAGGATGGGCCGGACTCCAGCTTCACGCCTCGGCAAGTCTCCGCCGGAACCAGCTGGTTCGTCTGATGACCTGATCTTGCTCGAGGTAGCTTTCTCTGTTTGATCTCTCATACTCTTTTGTTATCTCTGTTCTGTAGACATTCCCTCAGCCAACATCAACCCACAGGTTCATGAGCATGTGGTTCCCCTGCAGGCCGAGGTTGGGGATGAGTTCCTAGACAAGCTTATGGCCGAAGGCCAGAAGAATGATCCTCCAGCTGCTGGCGCCGGCCCTAGCCATGCTCCTCCTGCCAAACGCCCTCGGACAGAGGTCATTGGAGGGAAGCAGGTGAGCGCGAAGCGCTACAAGCAAAAGCGGATGCCGGTTTCTTCCGGGTAAGTTCTTCGTTTATTTTTATGCTCTCTTTGTTTCCACCAAGTTCTTTTCCGGTTGCTTTTTCCAATCCGCTCTCTTTTTTTTTCTCTCTTTCAGCCCTGCGCTTGAGCTTGGCTCGAAGCCGGAGGGCTCTGCCGGCTCCGCAAGGACCTCAACTCCTCCTCCTCACTTAAGTCCGGCACCATCTGGTGCCGGCAATACCTCTGCCTCCCCTCCGGGAGGCACTACAAGTTCGGGGTGCGCGGCCCCTACACCTCCTGATCACCGCGCGGAGGAGGATTTCACCTCCCCTCCAGAAGCCCAAGACACCGGCGCCAGCAACATCGGCGCCGACAAGACAGATGCCGGGCAGGCGGAACCTCTGGTTCCTCCTCCCCCGAAGAAAAAGAAGAAGCAGCCAAGCTCTTCCCCCACCGCGCCGGATACTTCCGCGCCGGTATCTTCTCCTCCTCCCGGGGCCACGCCGACACCGCCGCCAAGCCAGGGACCTTCCGTGGCCAAGCGAATGGCGCCGCCAGAGACCCCCAAGATCACCAAGTTCCTCAAGCCCGGGGCTTCTCGAGGCAAGGCCGTGGAGGGCGACGCCTCACGCGGCTCGCGGTCCGTGGTGCTGCACGTCGGCCCTGCTGCTGCTGCTGTCGAGAAAAAACCTTCCGGCGTCCTAGGCCGGATCGTTGCGCTGAACCGCGCGGGTAAGGACCTGGGGCACCTTCTTCCCTACGCCCAAAAGTGGAACGATGCAGATATCTCTGCGTCTACCCGCAGCCTGGGGAAGGACCGCCTTCCAGCGCTAGACCCTGCTGGGCCTCGGTGCACTGAAGAACACTTCACGCGGCTTAAACGTGCCGTGAAGGAGTTTGACAGTGCATGGTACGATGCCACCAGCAACGTGGTGGTAAGTTTCGCTAAACCTCTTGTAATTTTTGTTGATGCCGATTTCTTTTCTTTCCGGATCTTGTCTATTCTCCCAGTCCCCGAGTTTCGTGTTGAGAGCGTAGCTCTTAGCGCGAAACTTTAACTAGAAACGCGCGAAACTGGCATAGCCAGTCCCCGAGTTTCGGGTTAAGATCTTTGTTTCTTTCTTTCTCACAACCATCTTCCTTTGAACAGAGCACCGCGGACGCCCGGAAGCAACTCTTTGAGGAGCTTCTGTGGGAGCATCGGGACCTTGCCGAGGCCCACAGCCACTGCCAAGGTTTGTTTTGTTCTTTTTCCTCCGGCATCTTTTCACCGGAATGTTTCCTTCTTTGATATTTACGCATCTTTTTGTTTAACAGTTGTTCCGGAAGCTACCATCGAGGCCCTTAAGGCCCAGGTTGCCAAGCTTCAAGGTACCACCCTTTCTTTTCCAGCTAACCCGTTCCTTTTTTCATTTGTTTTATTGCCACTTGCTAACACGTTTCTTTCCGGTATCTAGGCGAGAAGGAGCAGCTCATCAAGGAGCACCACGAGGCACTGGACGCCCAGAAGACCGCCTCGAGGGAGCTGAAGGAACAGGCTATGCAAGCCGCGCTCCAGCATGAGCAAGCCCTCAAGGATGCCCGGGTCGCAGCTGAGGCCAGGCTGGCGGAGGTCGTGGAGGACTCCACGAACTCCAACACCGTATTGACGGCAGAGCTGGAGGAGGAAAGGAAGGTGCGGAAGGCAGCGGAGCGCCTCATTGATACCATGACCACTGATCACAAGGAATACGATCGGTTGGTTATGCAGATCGACGCGCTGGCTTTCCGTAAGTTCTTGCCTTGTCCCTTCTTTCGCTTATAAGCTTTCCCCTTTTGAAGATGCATCCGTGTTCCTTTTTCTTCCGGCGTGCTATTTTCCGGTATCTTGTGTTTATGCTTTTCCCTTCCTCCTGTAGAGCATTTCCCGGACTCCCAGGCCCACGCCGTGAAGAAGGTGATGGAGGATCGGGTGGCGCAGGAATTTCCCAACATGGACGCGCACTGGGACGGGTACGACTACCTGGTCGCCCTCTCCGCGCGAGTCCAACACATGTGCTCCGTCGACCGGCTTCTTGGCGACCTATCGGACGCTGCCATCCAGCTCTTCAAGGTGCTGTGGCCCGAGGAGGAGATGCCGGCAAACATCACGTCTACCGCCCACCGGCTCAAGGATGCCGGGCGCCGGATTCGCGAGTGGCAATGCTCCGCGGCTCGTGCCGGAGCGGACACGGCGCTGCGCTCCGCATGCTCCTGGTACCCGGATCTGGATCTGGACGCACTTCAAGGCGTACGCCAAGATGCTCCCACCGACACGGATCCGGCGCTTACCTCGAAGCGGCAGGACCGGGCGTACCGGCTTGCTGAGTACGCCGAGGTCCGCACCTTCATCCCTCCTCCTCCTGGTGTCAAAGACTACCTCAGCGATGAGGAAGAAGAAGAAGGAGATGAGGATGAGGCCGCTGAGGATGTGCCGCCGGAAGCTCCCGAGGCCAGCGCTGCTCCCCCTGAAGACACCGAGACCGGTGCTGCTCCACCCGATGCCCCCGTCGCCTGAACGATTTATCCGCTCCTGTTTGTCTTACAACAGAACTTGTTAAATTTGACCCCGGTATGCCGGGGTGTATGATGTAAAACTTTAAGCTCGCTTTTGGTTGCCACACAAAATTTTATGCCGGTAAGTTATACCGGTAGTTAAGTATCTTTAAGTTTGCCTTAGCATATTTGCTTCTGGTTTTGCTTTTATCTTGCACCGCAAAGATTTCTAAATTGTTTCCGCATCCAATTCGATGCATACTTGGTTCTTTTGCCTTGGCTCGCTCTGCCTTCTCTGGGCGTTCTTTGGCGTATGAGCACAAGGTTCTTTCACCAAACAAGCATTTTCTTGAACTTAGAAATAACTTCGAAATTTTGCAAAAAACCGGTTTAACCGGGGTTAGTTAAATTTTCCGGATTGTTCTTTCCTGCTCTCCCTTTCCGCAGTTCATGTGCTTATCCCCTACCGGTTTATCTTGCTTGCCATGAAGCCGGGTTGCGGACAGCAGCAGAGTCGAAGACTCCGGTAGGATTTAGCACACTACTAAACCGGAAAGAAAAAACGTTCAATAAGCAACCGGTAAACTGAAAAAATAAACAAGTTACATGCAACCTTATTGGGGTAGTCCCCGAGATTCATTCGAGGTTCCGACATCTTTTATTCATAGCATATAAGGTACAAAAAGGAACTTCTTACACCACAACTTCAAGAGTAGAAAGGACGCAACAGAGCTACGTTCCATGGACGCTTGCTCTCCTCTCCGGACCTGTCCGCCTTTCCTTTTTTCCACTCCTGTGCATCGATCAAGTAATATGCATCATTGTGAAGCACCTTGCTTACAATGAAGGGGCCTTCCCATGGTGGCAAGAGCTTATGCTGGCCTTCAGTGCGCTGCACTAGGCGTAGCACGAGATCTCCTTCCCGAAAAACTCTCGGGTTAACCTTCCGGTTATGATAGCGTCTGAGGTTTTGCTGGTAAATGGCTGTTCTTGCCAAAGCCAGCTCTCTTGCTTCTTCTAGCAAGTCCACATCATTTTCCCTGGCCTCTTTGACCTCTTGCTCAGTATAGAGCTGTACTCTTGGTGAATCATGAATGATATCGGTTGGTATGACTGCTTCTGCTCCATAAACCATAAAAAACGGAGTGTATCCGGTAGACCGGTTTGGAGTTGTTCTTATACTCCATAGCACTGATGGTATTTCATCAAGCCAACATCCCGGTGATTTTTCCACTGCATCAATGAGTCTAGGTTTGATACCGGAGAGTACCAAAGCATTCATTCTTTCCACTTGGCCGTTGCCTTGTGGGTGTGCCACTGAGCCCAAATCCAACCGGATGTTCTTGTCCTCACAAAACCTTTTCAACTCACCTTGAGCAAAGTTGGTTCCATTGTCAGTGATGATGCTGTGCGGGTATCCATACCGCAAAATGACATCTTTTAAGAACTTCACCGCTGTGTGCCCATCACATTTTGCGATAGGTTTCACTTCTAGCCACTTGGTGAATTTATCCACCATAACCAAGATGTGGGTCATGCTGCTTCTTGCAGTTTTGAATGGGCCAACCATGTCGAGGCACCAAACAGCGAACGGCCATGTTAATGGTATTGTTTTTAAACCGGACGCTGGGGTATGATTTTGCTTGGCGTACCTCTGGCACCCGTTGCATTTTCTCACTAAATCCTCAGCGTTTTCCAAAGCAGTGGGCCAATAAAACCCATGCCGGAATACTTTTGCTACCAGCGCTCTTGATGAAGCATGATGCCCACATTCTCCTTGGTGAATCTCCTCGAGCATTTCTTTCCCCTCTTCCGGTTCCACACATCTTTGAAGGATACCGGTAACGCTTCTCTTGTAGACTTCACCATTGATGAATGTATATGCTTTGGACCTTCTTTGAATTCTCCTTGATTCATTTTCATCAGCCGGCAAGGTGCCGTTGATCAGGAATTCCTTAATAGGTTTAACCCACGACGGTGTCTCTCGAACCAGAAACACCGGTGCATCTATCTCCATGTTATCCACCAGCATCATCTCTTTCGGTATGGGTTTAGCAGTCCCCGAGCATACCGGAGCAGTCCCCGAGCTTGCCGAAGCAGTCCCCGAGCTTACCGGTGCAGTCCCCGGGTTCCCTTCATCGATGTCCATGGGTACTACATGCGATTCCGGTACAAAAATTGATTCCGATTCCGGGCTTGGTTTGATCGATGATACTCTTAAGTGAGCCAAAGCTATTCCGGGAGGAATTTCTTGCCTAGATGAGCCCAGCTTGGACAAAGCATCCACGGCTTCATTTTCCGCGCGTGGCACATGGTGAAACTCACACCCTTCGAAGAATCCGGCAATCTTTTGCACGTGAAACCGGTACGAGGCCATGTTGGCATCTTTTGCGTCCCAATCCCCGGAACACTGTTGTACCACAAGATCTGAATCCCCATAGCAAACGATCCGGTGCGCACCGATTTCTTTTGCGTCCTTCAATCCATGAATCAAGGCCTCATACTCAGCGACGTTGTTTGATGCCCTGAAATGTACTTGCAAAACATACCGGAGGTGATCCCCTTTTGGCGAGGTGAGTACCACACCAGCGCCTAGGCCCTCTTTGAGTTTGGATCCATCAAAATGCATTTTCCAGTATTCTATCCTCTGATCTGGTGATTTGTATTGCATTTCCGCCCAATCGACGAGGAAGTCAGCCAAAGCCTGTGACTTTATGGCATCTCTTCTTTCATATACCGGCACGTATGGTGATATCTGGATTGCCCATTTTGTAATCCGGCCGCTGGCGTCTTTGTTGCACATGATATCGGAGATTGGTGCTTCACTCACCACTTTCATGGGGTGCTCCTCAAAGTAATGCTTGAGTTTTGTGGCGGCCATGTACACGCCATAAGTCATTTTTTGGAAGTGAGGGTAGTTTTGTTTTGAGAGGGAGAGCACCTCGCTCAGGTAGTATACCGGCCTCTGGACGTTTTTTCCTTCCTCCTCTCTTTCAACCACAACTACTACGCTCACAACCCGGTTTGTTGCTGCTATGTATAATAACATAGGTTCTCTTTCTAGAGGAGAAGCCAGTATAGGTGCTGTGGCTAGCATTGTTTTTAGCTCCTTAAACGCTGCGTCTGCCTGAGGGGTCCAGACGAACGTGTCAGATTTTTTCATGAGAGCATAGAGTGGCAGAGCTTTTTCTCCCAACCTGCTTATGAACCGGCTTAGCGATGCCAAGCTACCGGTAAATTTTTGCACATCTTTTAGTTCTCGTGGGATAGTCATTCTTTCTATCGCCCGGATTTTTACCGGATTGACTTCTATGCCCCGGCTTGATACCAAGAAACCGAGCAACTTGCCGGCAGGGACACCAAAGGTGCATTTTGCCGGATTAAGTTTCATCCGGAACCGTCTTAGGTTATCGAATGTTTGCCGGATGTCATCGATTAAGGTGTTCTTTACCTTAGTTTTTATCACAATGTCGTCTACATAGACTTGCACATTCTTTCCGATTTGATCAAACAAGCATTTTTGCATACAGCGCTGGTACGTTGCACTAGCGTTGCGCAAACCAAAGGGCATAGTAACATAGCAATAAGCCCCGTGCGGGGTAATGAACGCAGTTTTTATTTGATCTTCCTTTTTCAAGGGAATCTGATGGAAACCGGAATACGCATCCAGGAAGGACAACAACTCACACCCAGCAGTTGAATCAATCACTTGATCGATCCGTGGCAAAGGGAAAGGATCCCTTGGGCAAGCCTTGTTTAGGTTGGTGTAGTCGATGCACATGCGCCACACCTTCGGAGCTTTTGCCTCCAGGTTCTCATCTTTTTTCTTTTCAACCATCACCGGATTGGCCAGCCACTCTGTGTGCGTGACTTCCACAATGAATCCGGCAACGAGCAGCTTTGTCACCTCCTCTCCTATGATTTTCCTTCTATCTTCAGCGAACCGGCGCAAGGGTTGTCGCACCGGCTTGGCATCCTTCCGGACATTTAAAGAGTGCTCAGCCAGCTCCCTCGGAACACCCACCAAGTCATCAGTTGACCAGGCGAAGATATTCCGATTCTCACGGAGGAAGCTGACGAGCGCGCTTTCCTATGCTTGATCGAGTCCGGCACCGATGCGAACAGTGCGCTCTGGGTAAGCCGGGTCCAGCACAATGTCCTTTGTTTCATTCGTTGGCTTGAATGCCGGTGAGCCCAAGTTTCCACTCATTGCCGCTAAGCTCAACTGTGAGGACTGAGCCAGCGCAACCGCTGTTTGCATCCTTTTCTTTTCCTCCGCGATCACCAGCGATTCCGCTAGGTTTGATCCGGCAGATGCAGTTTCCAGTGAGACTTTGTAGTTCCCCACCACGGTCAAGGGTCCACGAGGTGCCGGCATCTTCATCTTGAGGTAAGCCGTATGAGTTGTAGCCATGAAGGCTGCCAATGCCGGTCTTCCCAACAACGCATGGTAAGGACTGTCTAGATCCACCACCTCAAACTCAACATTTTCAACCCGGCAATTGTCACGTCCTCCAAATGCTACGTCCACCCGAACTTTTCCTATCGGGGCGCAGGACAAGCCCGGAACGATTCCGTGGAACGTTGTGCGCGTTGGCTGAAGCATGTTTTCTGTTATGCCCAGCGTATGCATGGTATGCTTGTACATGATGTTTATGCTGCTACCGTTGTCTATCAGCACCTTGCTGAATTTTACTCGAGTTTGCGGCCCTTTCATGATTGGGTCCACAACAAGAGCATATCCACCCGGATTCGGCATGATTTTAGGGTGATCCTTGAATGACCAGGTAATTTCCTGATCTGACCACAGCATGTACTTGGGGACTGCCGGCATCACGGCGTTTACCTCCATGGAGCGGCGATGCACACTTTGCCTGTCTGTTGGCTCAGTGACAAAGACAACACAGCACATATGCGGGCCTTCGTAAACATTCCGGCCTAAAGGTGCCGGTGGAGGTGGTTGGTCATCGTTTTGCTCCACCCGGTTAACCTGCTGGTAGTGCTGCCGGTTTGGCTGCACCGGTAAGGCGTTTGCCCCGGTAAGTGGTGGTGGTGGCGGTAGCTGTTGTTGCCGCGACACGTCTTGTGGTGGTTGTGCATCTTTCACCGTTCCCTTTTGCATCAAGTACTTGGTCCAGGTACAATCCTTCGTCAGGTGGTTTGACGGGTGTGCCGGATTCGGTGTGTGCCACCGGCAAGGTTGGTCCATGGCAGCTTCCATGGTGTATTTTGTGGGTTCTTGCCAGTTTCTTTTCTGGACCCAGGGTTTCTTTTCTACCCATTGTTTCTTAGGACCCGCCCACGGCTGCGATCCGGTTCTTTGCCTCTGACTGCCGCTGGCCTCAGAGTTTTCCTGCACAGCAGCAACTTGCTGCGGACCGTACCTTCGATCCGGAAAATCTTCTCTTCTTTTGTTATTCCGGTTATCCCGGTGTTGCTCTTGGCGCAGCTGTTCCGGCTCAGGTTGCACTGCCGGCTGCGTTGGGTCTCCCAACGCATAGCTATCCGCCACACGTATCATCTCTGCCAACGTTGTCGGCATGTTCCGCTGCAGCTTTTGCCACAACGGTGAACCTCTTCTGCACCCACTGCTAAACCAAGCAATGGCCTGTGCCTCGATTACCCCTTCACAAGAGTTCCTTGTAGTGTTCCACCGGGCCAGATAATCCCGGTCTGTTTCGTTTGGGCGCTGTATGCACAGAGCGAGTTGCTGCGGCCTGTTTGGCCTTTGATAGGTGCTGCTGAAATTGCTCACAAAAGCCTCCTCAAAATCCAGCCAGCCATTTATGCTTCCTGCCGGCAAGTTGTTTAGCCAGATTCTTGCCGGTCCAACCAAAAATGATGGTATGATTCTCACGGCCCAACGCCGATTTCCTCCTCCTGCTACGGTTCCTCCACCGCCCGCGACGTATACCGCGGTCACGTAATCCGCGAGCCAGTCTTCCGGCTTCGTAGTGCCATCGTATGTTTTTGTGTCACGGGGCAACATAAAGTTGCGAACTGGTGGTTTTTCTCTCATGATCCTTGGGCCAAAGCACTTTGGGCCTGGGGGACCTTCCTCCTCGATCATTTCTGACAAGTACACTCTATCCAGACGGTGCCTCGCATCCCGTTCCGGTAAGTATCTCTCTCCCAAGCGTTCTCCCAATGGGTTCCGGTATGCTGCCGGTCTTGCAGAATCAGCTTCATCATAACATTCCGGTACCGCGGCCCTTGCCTCGCCGGTACCTCGGGGATCTATTTCCTCCTCATCGTACGCTGCCCTTGCAGCTCGATAATTTTGCCCGGTCTCGTATCTACCGGCATGATTGTTTCCGGCATAGCCTCCTCGGCGTAGCCTCGACCTCGCCCCTTGGCTTTTTCTACCGGCATCATGTTGCCCGGCTTGTTGCTTTCCGGCAAGAACCGGATCATACACGAGTCATCTCGCTGCGCATTCACTTCTTTTTCTCTTCTTCTGTCCGGATGGGGGGACGAAGCCTGCCCATGGGACTTGCTACCGGCATTCCTTGTTGAACGCGCGGATTTTGAGGCCGCGGCCTTGTTCAGCTTAGCCAGCTGCTCAGCGTTCTGCTGCTCAATAGTTTCTAGCAGCTCTCTAACACGCTCTTGCTGTTTTGCCAAAGCATCTCCGGAAAGCGACTCGCATAGCTCTACTGCAGCTTTAGCAGCTTTTATAGTTTTATCCGGGCTACTGTACTTAGGTTTTTCCACGATGCTAACAGATGCAGAGGTACTTTTGCCGGTAAGAATTTCTTTGCGCAAATCCTGATCTAGGTTGCGAGCTTTTAGCCGGTTTTCCGGCATCCTAGCAGCATGCGCGCTAACGAAGCAAAGCCATGGGCAGCGTTATACTCACGTAGGGTTAGGTTCAGCTCGCGCTGCGCCCGGATGATGTCCTTGCCGCTCTCGAGCACCTTCTGGCGCTGCGCCTCCAGCTCCGCCTGAGCCGCTGCCGGATCGACGTTCTGCGCGATGGGGGTGGCGAGGACGTTCATCGCCGCTTGGAGCGGTGTTTCCAGTGGCACGGATGATGCTCCTGCTGCGCTCGCGTCGCGCTCCAGCGGCGGCTTGGCCGCACGGGTCGAAACCGCACGGCCAGCACCTTCGCCCACAGCCTCTTTTCCTGCACCAACCACGCCGGTCATCATTACCTCGACGCTGCCGGCGGCGCGGCCAGCACAGAGCCATCTTGGCGGGTCCGGTGCCACCAGCACCGGCGAGAGGCGCTGGCGCACAGGGACGGTGCCGAAGTAGACGCGGTGGCTGCCAAACTCGATGACGCGGCCGTTCTTGGGAAGACGCCGCCGTTGGCGAAGCAGCCCGCGTTGTCGTTGATGAAGTCCATGGCGTAGATGCGCTGCACGAGCGCGGACACCGTACGCTCGCCGGCGACCTCGAGGATGCCCGCCCGAATGTGAACTCCTTCAAGCGCCACTTCATGCCCCACGGTGGGCGCCAACTGTCGTCGTGGTGAACGTACGGATGCCATAGGATGGCTTAGATTGGGGCCGAATGGACGCTAGAGGATTCGGGGGAGGGTTTGTGATCAGGTGGGATGAACTTCCGGATGGTTTCCTCAAGAACTTGGCCAAGGCCAGAGGTTGAAGAAGAAAGACACAAGGAAGAACTCGCTCTAGATCACTATATTCATTGATTCTCACAAGTTACAGGTTTGTGCTTCGTGCCTTGCTACTATCGTGCGTCGCCCGTAAGGAGGGCTGCCCCCTCTCCTTATATAGGGGAGAGGGTGGCTTACAGGGCAAGAAACCCTAATGGCATCTTTGACTAGACAAACTACTTTATAAAGCTACTTTACAAAGCTACTTTAATCATAGATGACATCGGGGTCCTCTTTAATCGTGGAGGCCGACGTCCTCCGGCTTCTTTCTTCGTCATCCTCTTCTTTAATCGTCAGCCCTTCGTTTAAAGCTACTTTGCTTAGCTCATCTTTGTCTTCTAGCTCGAAGAGGATCTTTGACCAGCCTTGCCGACATGCTCTTCTTTCCGGTGGCCCGGTACCTTTTCTATCCGGTTCCGAGTATCCCTCCTTCGAGGATACCGGCTTAGTCCTCGTTCGACCAAACGCCTATCTTAGACTCCGGTATGAACATTTAACCGGTATCCTGATGGCTCAAACCATCCGGTTTGGCATGCCTTTGGCATACCGGGGGTTATCCCCCCAACAAACACGTACCCAGATTGTGACTTAGAGTCATCAGGATCAGTGTTCCAACTTGCATCGGTGTAACTTGTTACAACGAGCTCTTGGTCACCTCCATAACAAAGAAACATATCCTTAGTTCTTTTCAAGTACTTCAGGATATTCTTGACCGCTGTCCAGTTGTTCCATTCCCGGATCACTTTGATATCTCGCTAGTCAAACTAACAACATGTGCTATATCCGGTCTTGTACATAGCATGGCATACATGATAGAGCCCATCGCCGAGGCATAGGGGATCCGACTCATCCTTTCTCTTTCTTCCTCGCCGTAGCCGGACCTTGAGTCTTACTCAAGACCTTGCCTCGGTAACATAGGTAAGAATCCTTTCTTACTTTCGTCCATTCTAAACTTCTTTAGAATCTTGTCCAGGTATGTACTCGTGATAGCCCTATTAGACGTCTTGATCTATCTCTATAAATCTTGATGCCTAATATATATGATGCTTCACCAAGGTCTTTCATTGAAAAACTATTATTCAAATAACCCTTTACACTCGCTTAATAGTTCTATATCATTCCCAATCAATAATATGTCATCTACATATAATATCAGGAATGCTACAGAGCTCCCACTCACTTTCTTGTAAATACAGGCCTCTCCATGACACTGTATAAACCCGAAGTCTTTGATCACCTTATCAAAGCGTCGGTTCCAACTTCTCGATGCTTGCTTCGATCCATAAATTGAACGCTGAAGTTTGCATACTTTGTCAAGCATTTTTAGGATCGACAAAACCTTTGGGTTGTACCATATACAACTCTTCCTCAATGTCTCCATTAAGGAACGCCGTTTTGACATCCATCCGCCAAATCTCATAATCGAAAAATGCAGCTATTGCTAACAAAATCCTCACAGATTTTAGCTTCGCTACGTGTGAGAAAGTCTCATCGTAGTCAACTCCTTGAATTTGTCGGAAACCCTTTGCGACAAGTCGAGCTTTATAGACAGTAATATTACCATCAGCATCTGTTTTTCTCTTGAAGATCCATTTATTCTCGACAGCCTTTCGGCTATCAGGTAAGTCTACCAAAGTCCATACTTTGTTATCATACATGGATCCCATTTCGGATTTCATGGCTTCTTGCCATTTGTTGGAATCCGGGCTCATCATCGCTTCTTCATACGTCGCAGTGGTCCTCATCATTGTTATCCACAATCATGACATTTAGACAAGGATCATACCAATCTGGAGTGGCACGTTCCCTTGTCGATCCGCGAGGTTCGCAGCTATCTCGTTTGAAGTTTCATGATCATTATCATTAGCTTCCTCTCGTTGCCGGTGTAGGCGGCACAGGAACATCTTCCGCATCGCGCTACTCGATCAACGAGCAGAGATTCTTCAATCTCATCGAGTTCTACTTTTCTTCCAATCACTTCTTTAGTGAGAAATTCTTTCTCAAGAAAGGTTCCGTTCTTAGCAACAAAGATTTTGCCTTCGGATCCGTGATAGAAAGTGTACCCTATAGTTTCCTTAGGGTATCCTATGAAGACGCATTTCTCCGCTTTGGGTTCTAGCTTGTCCGGTTGTAACTTCTTTACATAGGCTTCGCAACCCCAAACTTTCAGGAACGACAACTTAGGTTTCTTATTAAACCATAATTCATACGGTGTCGTTTCTACGGATTTTGATGGTGCTCTATTTAAAGTGAATGCGGCTGTCTCTAATGCATAACTCCAAAATGATAACGGCAAATCAGTAAGAGACATCATAGAACGAACCATATCTAAGAGAGTTCGATTACGACGTTCGGACACACCGTTACGTTGTGGTGTTCCCGGCGGTGTCAATTGTGAAAGTATTCCGCATTTCTTTAAATGCATGCCAAACTCATAACTCAGATATTCACCTCCGCGATCGGATCGTAGAAATTTAATCTTCTTGTTACGTTGATTTTCTACTTCACTTTGGAATTCCTTAAACTTCTCAAAAGTCTCGGATTTATGTTTCATGAAATAGATATACCCATATCTACTCGGATCATCTCGTGAAGGTTAGAACATAACGATAACCACCGCGCGATGCTACACTCATTGGTCCGCACACATCGGTATGTATGATTTCCAATAAGTCAGTAGCTCGCTCCATAATACCAGTAATGGAGTCTTAGTCATTTTTCCCATTAGACATGCTTCGCATCTATCAAGTGACTCAAAGTCAAGTGATTCAAGTAATCCATCGATATGGAGTTTCTTCATGCGTTTCACTCCAATATGACCAAGACGACAGTGCCACATATAAGTAGAATTATCATTCAATTTAATTCGCTTAGCATCAATGTTATGTATATGTGTATCACTACTATCGAGATCTAACAGAAATAAGCCATTCTTTTCGGGTGCTCGACCATAAAAGATATTATTCATAAAAATAGAACAACCATTATTCTCAGACTTGAATGAATAACCGTCTTGCATTAAACAAGATCCAGATATAATGTTCATGCTCAACGCGGGTACAAAATAACAATTATTGAGGCTTAAAACTAATCCCGAAGGTAGATGTAGAGGAAGTGTGCCGACAACGATCACATCGACTTTGGATCCATTTCCAACGCGCATGGTCACTTCATCCTTTAGTAGTCTTCGTTTATTCTTTAGTTCCTGTTTCGAGTTACAAATATGAGCAACCGAACCAGTATCAAATACCCAGGTACTAGTACGAGAACAAGTAAGATAAACATCTATAACATGTATATCAGATATACCTTCTTTCTTCTTCTTGACAAGGCCGCTCTTCAGATCCGCCAAATACTTGGAGCAATTACGCTTCCAGTGTCCCTTCTCCTTGCAGTAATAGCACTCAGCATCAGGCTTAGGGCCAGTCTTAGGTTTCACAGGAGGCGTGGCAGCTTTCTTGCCACTCTTCTTGTTCTTGCCTTTAGACTTGCCCTGTTTCTTGAAGCTGGTGGTCTTGTTGACCATCAACACTTGGTGCTCTTTCTTAATTTCAATCTCAGCAGATTTCAGCATGGAGAAGAGTTCAGGTAACTCTTTGTTCATGTTCTGCATATTGTAATTCATCACAAAGTTCTTGTAACTAGGTGGCAGTGATTGAAGGACACGATTAATCCCCGACCTGTTAGGAATCACTATTCCCAAGTCACCGAGTTTCTTCGCATGCCCGGTCATGGCGAGCATGTGCTCACTAACGGAGCTGCCTTCTTCCATCATGCAGCCGAAGAAGTGTTTCGATGCTTCATAGCATTCCACGGCCGCATGAGTCTCAAATATAGTCTTCAACTCATTGATTAACTCATGTGGATCGTGGTGCTCAAAACGTTTTTGAAGATCGGCTTCCAGACTGCATAAGATGGCACACCGAACTTGAGAGTACCGAGTTTTCCGAGTTGCGTAAACAGCTTTTACTTCATCGGTTTCAGTTTCGCAGGAGGGTCACCTAGCGGTGCATCAAGCACATATTGCAGATTTCCGCCATTGAGGAAAATCCTCACATGACGGAACCAGATCGGTGAAGTTGCTACCGTTGCTCTTAAGCTTTTCTTTCTCTAGGAACTGGTTAAAATTGATTGAGGACGCCATATCTACAACATATTTGCAATAGTTTAGACTAATGTTTATGACAAATTGAGTTCAAATTTTAATTCAATATAATTAAAAACTGTAGGATAACGTTGCATAGAAAACAAAAAATTTCCTACCGCGAACACGAAATCCAAGCCAAGATGCAATCTAGAAGACG
>NC_061509.1:249493752-249530563 GCF_022539505.1 Lolium rigidum | reverse complement strand
GGTTAGGCCCATGGGCGACGAAAAATACCCCTTAGCGGACGATTTTGAGACGTTGTCTATCAGAACTTTTCTTGTAGTGCACCAGCACCGGCGAGAGGCGCTGGCGCACAGGGACGGTGCCGAAGTGGACGCGGTGGCTGCCGAACTCGATGACGCGGCCGTTCTTGGGGAAGACGCTGCCATTGGCGAAGCAGCCCGCGTTGTCGTTGATGAAGTCCATGGCGTAGATGCGCTGCACGAGCGCGGACACCGTACGCTCGCCGGCGACCTCGAGGATGCCCGCCCAAATATGAACTCCTGCAAGCGCCACTTCAGGCCCCACGGTGGGCGCCAACTGTCCTCGTGGTGAACAGACAGATGCCATAGGATGGCTTAGATTGGGGCCAAATGGACGCTAGAGGATTCGGGGGAGGGTTTGTGATCAGGTGGGATGAACTTCCGGATGGTTTCCTCAAGAACTTGGCCAAGGCCAGAGGTTGAAGAAGAAAGACACAAGGAAGAACTCGCTCTAGATCACTATCTTCATTGATTCTCACAAGTTACAGGTTTGTGCTTCGTGCTCTTCTACTTCTGAGCGTCGCCCGTAAGGAGGGCAGCCCCCTCTCCTTATATAGGGGAGAGGGTGGCTTACAGGGCAAGAAACCCTAATGGCATCTTTGACTAGACATACTACTTTACAAAGCTACTTTACAAAGCTACTTTAATCATAGATGACACCGGGGGCTTCTTTAATCGGGGAGGCCGACGTCCTCCGGCTTCTTTCTTCGTCATCTTCTTCTTTATCGTCAGCCCTTCGTTTAAAGCTACTTTGCTTAGCTCATCTTTGTCTTCTAGCTCTGGAGAGGATCTTTGACCAGTCTTGCCGACATGCTCTTCTTTCCGGTGGCCCGGTACCTTTTCTATCCGGTTCCGGTATACCTCCCTTGAGGATACCGGCTTAGCCCTGCTCAGCCAAACGCCTACTTATGCTCCGGTATGAACATTTAACCGGTATCCTGATGGCTCAAACCATCCGGCTTGGCATGCCTTTGGCATACCGGGGGTCATTCCCCCAACACATGTTACTACTACCTCCGATTCAAGGAATTAGGCGTCCTCGCTTTTCGTTTGACTAAGTATTACTTCAAATATATAAAGATTGTTTGTATAAAATTAACATCATTAAAAAGTGTTTTTCAATACGAATCCAACGATACTAATTACATATAATATAACCAAGATTTTGTTGCTCAATTTTTATGGTCAAAGTACCTTCATAATGGGTAGTAACTTATACGTGGTGTCATGCATTGTATCATTTTTTATGTTGTAGACTCATCTTGCCTTCAGGTGTATGATGTTATGGTAACATAGCTACTAGTTACCACCTCACTCTCTTTCTTCATTTATTAGCATGCCATGTCACAAAAATGCCTTGAGATGTGTGATGTTACTAGCCACGTTACTCCCACTATGAGCAGTCTAACTAGTTATGTTACCATAACATCACACACCTCAAGGCAAGATGAGTCTACAACATACTACCTCCGTTTCAAGAAATAAGGCGCCCTCGTTTTACGAGCTTTTTGTTTGACCAAGAATTACTTCAAATAGATAAACATTTTTTGTATAAAATTAGTATCATTCAAAAGTGTTTTTCAATACGAATCCAACGATACTATATACATATAATATAATCAAGATTTTGTTGCTCAATTTTTATGGTCAAAGTTTGTCTTAAAATATGTGTGCGCCTTATTCCTTGAAACAGCGGTAGTAATAAATAATACAATGCATGACATCATATATAAGTTATTACCCACTACTACGTATAAAGGTAGTAACCTAGACTAGTAACATGGCATATGTTACTAGTCTAAGTTACTCCCCACTATGACAAGCCTAAGGTTTCGTTACATGCTCATATAGGTTGCAACTAAGAAAAATGCATTGCTTCGTAATTCGTACTAGTCGCCAGTTGCAACATGATTTATAACTTAGAAAAATACCTTGGACCATTGCATTACTTTGTGGTTCATACTAGTCAATAGTTGCATCGTAGATTCTAACGGAGAGTAGATGAGATCACCTAACTGAGAATTAAGTTATTCTCATTCGGTTGAGAATTAAGTTAATTCTCAATCGATATGAGAATTGGTCACTCCTTAAAGATAGACTCACCTGGTTTCATTGCTAACTAGGCTAAAGGTCATACTAGACACAATTAATTATAGGGCAACCATGTAAAATCTCGACATAGCACGATAACAACATAGCAAAACTAGCAAATCGTAAATTATTGCATTTTGTAAGATATTCTTGTCCGATGGAATCAAAATTGTCTCATGATAGAAGGGCTCGCTGGCCCATCATGCTAAAGATACGTCGTTAGAGTGAATCAGCCTGCGCTCTACCGTCTCCATGGATGTTCATTCCATTCAGCAAGAACTTGAGCTTGCATTTGATCTCCCTCCTTACCCTAGGGCGGCTTAGAGTTCCTCGAACCGGAAGCACATAAGTGACCCGAAGCCTTTAAAGCTAGCCCACGTAGCCATCTTCCACCACCAGGCACATACGCACGCTGACCTTCAGTAGCATATGAAAACCAGGTCTTCAACAACACCCCCAAGAAAGAAAATGGTGGCCATTGGCACCATCATGGATCCAAGACTTACCACGTTGTTGAACACCGAGGAAGGGTCCGACCACGTCCTCAGATTTTCTCGACCATGATTAACACATGAGATGAAACCAAAAAAAAAACTTTTACTAATCTTCAATGGTAGTACTTGTTGGAGATATGCCCAAGAGACAATAATAAAATGGTTATTATAATATATCTTTGTGTTTATGATAATGTTTACATACCATGCTATAATTGTATTAACCGAAACATTGATACATGTGTGATATGTAAACAACAAGGAGTCCCTAGTAAGCCTCTTGTATAACTAGCTTGTTGATTAATAGATGATCATAGTTTCATGATCATGAACATTGGATGTTATTAATAACAAGGTTATGTCATTATATGAATGATGTAATGGACACACCCAATTAAGCGTAACATATGATCACATCATTAAGTTCTTTTTGCTATAAGCTTTCGATACATAGTTACCTAGTCCTTTCAACCATGAGATCATGTAAATCACTTATGCCGGAAGGGTACTTTGATTACATCAAACGCCACTGCATAAATGGGTGGTTATAAAGATGGGATTAGGTATTCGGAAAGTATGAGTTGAGGCATATGGATCAACAGTGGGATTTGTCCATCCCGATGACGGATAGATATACTCCTGGGCCCTCTCGGTGGAATGTCGTCTAATTAGCTTGCAAGCATATGAATGGTTCATAAGAGATGACATATCACGGTACGAGTAAAGAGTACTTGTCATGAGACGAGGTTGAACGAGGTATAGAGATACCGATGATCAAACCTCGAACAAGTAAAATATCGCGTGACAAAGGGAATCGGTATCGTATGTAAATGGTTCAGTCGATCACTAAAGTCACCGTTGAATATGTGGGAGCCATTATGGATCTCCAGATCCCGCTTTTGGTTATTGGTCGGAGAGAAGTCTCAACCATGTCTGCATAGTTCGCGAACCGTAGGGTGACACACTTAAGGTTTGATGTCGTTTAAGTAGATATGGAAATATGGAATGGAGTTCGAAGTTTTGTTCGGAGTCTCGGATGGGATCCGGGACATCACGAGGAGTTCGGAATGGTCCGGAGAATAAGATTCATGTATAGGAAGTCACTTTCCAAGTTTGGAAATGATCCGGTGCATTTATGGAAGGTTCTAGAAGGTTCTAGAAAAGTCCGGAAGAAATCACCATGGAAAGCGGAGTCCCGGAGGGACTCCACATAGCTTGGCCGGCCAGCCTAAGGAGGAGGAGTCCCAGGTGGACTCCACCCCATGGTGGCCGGCCACCCCCCCAAGGAAGGGGTGGGAGTCCCACCTTGAGTAGGAGTCCCACCTTATGGCAAGTTCTTGAGTTGGGGTCTTATTCGAAGACTTGGAGTCTAACTCTTGGGGGTTCCACCTATAAAAGGAGGGACAAGGGGAGGGTGGCCGGCCACTCTAGCCTCCACCTTGGCCGCACCCCTTTGAGGGCCGGCGCCCAAGCCCCCTGATGCTGTCCAGGACTGGCGCGTGGTTGACGAGGGAGGAAAGCTTGTTCCTTCAGGTCCCCGGCAATGGCGCCAGAAAATAGCTTGATGTCTACGCACACTTCTTTTCCTGTAGACAGTGTTGGGCCTCCAAGAGCAGAGGTTTGTAGAACAGCAGCAAGTTTTCCCTTAAGTGGATCACCCAAGGTTTATCGAACTCAGGGAGGAAGAGGTCAAAGATATCCCTCTCATGCAACCCTGCAACCACAAAGCAAGAAGTCTCTTGTGTCCCCAACACACCTAATAGGTGCACTAGTTCGGCGAAGAGATAGTGAAATAAAGGTGGTATGAATAAATAGTACCAACGGTGCCAGAAAATAGCTTGGTGGCGTGTAGTTGATGGTGGTAGTATTGCAGCAGTAGTAACGCAGTAAAACAGTAAACAAGCAGCGATAGCAGTATTTAGGAACAAGGCCTAGGGATTACACTTTCACTAGTGGACACTCTCAACATTGATCACATAACAGAATAGATAAATGCATACTCTACACTCTTGTTGGATGATGAACACATTGCGTAGGATTACACGAACCCTCAATGCCGGAGTTAACAAACTCCACAATTCAATGTTCATATTTAAATAACCTTAGAGTGCAAGATAGATCAACATAACCAAATAGATCACATCAATACCATCATAGTAATAGTTAACTTCACAATCCATAAGAGATCACGATCATAAACTAAGCCAAGAACTACATGATGCACACCCCGTCCACTTTACACCATGCGAGGAGGAATAGAATACTTTAATAACATCACTAGAGTAGCACATAGATGAATTGTGATACAAAACTCATATGAATCTCAATCATGTAAAGCAGCTCATGAGATCATTGTATTGAAGTACATAGGAGAGAGATTAACCACATAGCTACCGGTACAGCCCCAAGCCTCGATGGAGAACTACTCCCTCCTCATGGGAGCAGCAGCGGTGATGAAGATGGCGGTGGAGATGGCAGCGGTGTCGATGGAGAAGCCTTCCGGGGGCACTTCCCCGTCCCGGTGGCGTGCCGGAACAGAGACTCCTGTCCCCCGGATCTTGGCTTCGCGATGGCGGCGGCTCTGGATGGTTTCTCGTACCGTGGTTTTTCCGTATCGAGGTTTTAGGTCTGGGACCTTTATATAGGCGAAGAGGCGGCGTCAGAAGGTCGAAGGGGCGACGACACCATAGGGCCGCGCGGCCAGGGGCTGGGCCGCGCCACCCTATCATCTGGGGGCCCTATGGCCTCCCTCTGGCGGCTCTCGGGTGTTCTGGATGCTTCCGGTGAAAATAGGAACCTGGGCGTTGATTTCGTCCAATTCCGAGAATATTTCGTTACTAGGATTTCTGAAACCAAAAACAGCAGAAAACAACAGAACTCGGCCTTTCGGCATCTCGTCAATAGGTTAGTTCCAGAAAACGCATAAATATGACATAAAATGTGCATATAACATGTAGATAACATCAATAATGTGGCATGGAACATAAGAAATTATCGATACGTCGGAGACGTATCAGCATCCCCAAGCTTAGTTCTGCTCGTCCCGAGCAGGTAAAACGATAACAAAGATAATTTCTGGAGTGACATGCCATCATAACCTTGATCATACTATTTGTAAACACATGTAATGAATGCAGCGATCAAAACAATGGTAATGACATGAGTAAACAAGTGAATCATAAAGCAAAGACTTTTCATGAATAGCACTTCAAGACAAGCATCAATAAGTCTTGCATAAGAGTTAACTCATAAAGCAATAAATCAAAGTAAAGGCATTGAAGCAACACAAAGCAAGATTAAGTTTCAGCGGTTGCTTTCAACTTGTAACATGTATATCTCATGGATATTGTCAACATAGAGTAATATAATAAGTGCAATATGCAAGTATGTAGGAATCAATGCACAGTTCACACAAGTGTTTGCTTCTTGAGGTGGAGAGAAATAGGTGAACTGACTCAACAATGAAAGTAAAAGAATGGTCCTCCATAGAGGAAAAGCATCGATTGCTATATTTGTGCTAGAGCTTTGATTTTGAAAACATGAAACAATTTTGTCAACGGTAGTAATAAAGCATATGTATCATGTAAATTATATCTTGCAAGTTGCAAGCCTCATGCATAGTATACTAATAGTGCCCGCACCTTGTCCTAATTAGCTTGGACTACCGGATCATCGCAATACACATGTTTTAACCAAGTGTCACAATGGGGTACCTCCATGCCGCCTGTACAAAGGTCTAAGGAGAAAGCTCGCATTTTGGATTTCTCGCTTTTGATTATTCTCAACTTAGACATCCATACCGGGACAACATGGACAACAGATAATGGACTCCTCTTTAATGCATAAGCATGTGGCAACAATTATTATTCTCATATGAGATTGAGGATATATGTCCAAAACTGAAACTTCCACCATGAATCATGGCTTTAGTTAGCGGCCCAATGTTCTTCTCTAACAATATGCATGCTTAACCATAAGGTGGTAGATCTCTCTTACTTCGGACAAGACGAACATGCATAGCAACTCACATGATATTCAACAAAGAATAGTTGATGGCGTCCCCGAAACATGGTTATCGCACAACAAGCAACTTAATAAGAGATAAAGTGCATAAGTACATATTCAATACCACAATAGTTTTTAAGCTATTTGTCCCATGAGCTATATATTGCAAAGGCGAATGATGGAATTTTAAAGGTAGCACTCAAGCAATTTACTTTGGAATGGCGGAGAAATACCATGTAGTAGGTAGGTATGGTGGACACAAATGGCATAGTGGTTGGCTCAAGTATTTTGGATGCATGAGAAGTATTCCCTCTCGATACAAGGTTTAGGCTAGCAAGGTTATTTGAAACAAACACAAGGATGAAGCGGTGCAGCAAAACTCACATAAAGGACATATTGTAAACATTATAAGACTCTACACCGTCTTCCTTGTTGTTCAAACTCAATACTAGAAATTATCTAGACTTTAGAGAGACCAAATATGCAAACCAAATTTTAGCATGCTCTATGTATTTCTTCATTAATTGGTGCAAAGTATATGATGCAAGAGCTTAAACATGAGCACAACAATTGCCAAGTATCACATTACCCAAGACATTATAGCAATTACTACATGTAGCATTTTCCAATTCCAACCATATAACAATTTAACGAAGAGGAAACTTCGCCATGAATATTATGAGCTAAGAACACATGTGTTCATACGAACCAGCGGAGCGTGTCTCTCTCCCACACAAGCATGATGTAATACAATTTATTCAAACACAAACAAAAAGAAAAGCACACAGACGCTCCAAGTAAAGTACATAAGATGTGACCGAATAAAAATATAGTTTCAAGGGAGGAACCTGATAAGTTGTTGATGAAGAAGGGGATGCCTTGGGCATCCCCAAGCTTAGATGCTTGAGTCTTCTTGAAATATGCAGGGATGAACCACCGGGGCATCCCCAAGCTTAGACTCTTCACTCTTCTTGATCATAGTATATCATCCTCCTCTCTTGACCCTTGAAAACTTCCTCCACACCAAACTCGAAACAAACTCATTAGAGGGTTAGTGCATAATCAAAAACTCACATGTTCGGAGGTGACACAATCATTCTTAACACTTCGGACATTGCCCAAAGCTACTGGAAGGTAATGGAACAACGAAATCCACCCAACACAGCGAAAGAAGCAATGCGAAATAAAAGGCAGAATCTGTCAAAACAGAACAGTCCGTAAAGACGAATTTTAAAATGGCACCAGACTTGCTCAGCTGAAAATGCCCAAATTTAATGAAAGGTCCGTACATATCTGAGGATCAAGCACGTAAATTGGCATATTTTTCTGAGCTACCTACAGAGAGGTAGGTCGGAATTCGTGACAGCAAAGAAATCTGAAACTGCGCAGTAATCCAAATCTAGTATGAACTTTTCTATCAACGACTTTACTTGGCACAACAAAACACTAAACTAAGATAAGGAGAGGTTGCTACAGTAGTAAACAACTTCCAAGACACAAAATAAAACAAAGTACTGTAGCAAAATAACACATGGGTTATCTCCCAAGAAGTTCTTTCTTTATAGCCATTAAGATGGGCTCAGCAGTTTTAATGATGCACTTGCAAGAAATAGTATTTGGAGCAAAAGAGAGCATCAAGAGGCAAATTCAAAACAAATTTAAGCCTAACATACTTCCTATGCATAGGAATCTTGTAAATAAACAAGTTCATGAGGAGCAAAATAACAAGCATAGAAAGATAGAACAAGTGTAGCTTCAAAAATTTCAGCACATAGAGAGGCATTTTAGTAACATGAAAATTTCTACAACCATATTTTCCTCTCTCATAATAACTTTCAGTAGTGTCATGAGCAAACTCAACAATATAACTATCAAATGAAACATTCTTATCATGAGTCTCATGCATAAAATTATCATTTCTCTCCACATAAGCATAGTAAATTTTATTAGTAATAGTGGGAGCAAATTCAACAAAGTAGCTATCAAATATAGGAGGCATATTGTAATCATAATCAAATTTATCCTCCATAACAGGTGGCAACAAAAGACTACTATCATTATAATCATCATAAATAGGAGGCAAAGTATCATCAAAGTAAATTTCCTCCTCATTGCCCGGGGGACTAAAAAGATCATGCTCATCAAAACCAGCTTCCCCAAGCTTAGAATTTTCCATAGCATTAGCAACAATAGTGTTCAAAGCATTCATATTAATAACATTCCCATTAGCATGCATATAAAGTTCCATGGGTTTTTTAATTCTCTCTTCAAACACATCATGTCCTAATTCAAGATAAAGTTCATAAAGATCTCTCATATTTTTGTTGTTTTCCATTATGCCTTACTAGTGTAAACAAGAAACAAAAAGTTGCAATTGCAGTTCTAAAGGAAATAGCTTCGAGTACTTACAACGGCGAAAATAGCTTAGTAGCTGAGATCTGGAGTGTGAGTACCTTTTACCTTTCCTCCCCGGCAACGGCGCCAGAAAATACTTGATGCTGTCCAGAACTGGCGCGTGGTTGACGAGGGAGGAAAGCTTGTTCCTTCGGAGTCCCCGACAACGGCGCCGAGAAAATAGCTTGATGTCTACGCACACTTCTTTTCTACGTAGATAGTGTTGGGCCTCCAAGAGCGAGAGGTTTGTAGAACAGCGAGCAAGTTTTCCCTTAAGTGGATCACCCAAGGTTTATCGAACTCAGGGAGGAAGAGGTCAAAGATATCCCTCTCATGCAACCACTGCAACCACAAAGCAAGAAGTCTCTTGTGTCCCCAACACACCTAATAGGTGCACTAGTTCGGCGAAGAGATAGTGAAATACGAGGTGGTATGAATAAATAGTAGCAACGGTGCCGGAAAATAGCTTGTCTGGCGTGTAGTTGATGGTGGTAGTATTGCAGCAGTAGTAACGCGGAAAAACGAGTAAACAAACAGCGATAGCAGATATTTAGGAACAAGGCCTAGGGATTACACTTTCACTAGTGGACACTCTCAACATTGATCACATAACGAATAGATAAATGCATACTCTACACTCTTGTTGGATGATGAACACATTGCGTAGGATTACACGAACCCTCAATGCCGGAGTTAACAAGCTCCACAATTCAATGTTCATATTTAAATAACCTTAGAGTGCAAGATAGATCAACATAACCAAATAGATCACATCAATACCATCATAGTAATAGTTAACTTCACAATCCATAAGAGATCACGATCATAAACTAAGCCAAGAACTACATGATGCACACCCTGTCCACTTTACACCATGCAGGAGGAATAGAATACTTTAATAACATCACTAGAGTAGCACATAGATGAATTGTGATACAAAACTCATATGAATCTCAATCATGTAAAGCAGCTCATGAGATCATTGTATTGAAGTACATAGGAGAGAGATTAACCACATAGCTACCGGTACAGCCCCGAGCCTCGATGGAGAACTACTCCCTCCTCATGGGAGCAGCAGCGGTGATGAAGATGGCGGTGGAGATGGCGGCGGTGTCGATGGAGAAGCCTTCCGGGGGCACTTCCCCGTCCCGGCGGCGTGCCGGAACAGAGACTCCTGTCTCCCCGATCTTGGCTTCGCGATGGCGGCGGCTCTGGATGGTTTCTTGTACCGTGGTTTTTCCGTATCGAGGTTTTAGGTCTGGGACCTTTATATAGGCGAAGAGGCGGCGTCAGAAGGTCGAAGGGGCGACGACACCATAGGGCCGCGCGGCCGGGGCTGGGCCGCGCCACCCTATCATCCAGGGGCCCCGTGGCCTCCCTGCGGCGGCTCTCGGGTGTTACTGGATGCTTCCGGTGAAAATAGGAACCTGGGCATTGATTTCGTCCAATTCGAGAATATTTCGTTACTAGGATTTCGAAACCAAAAAGCAGACAGACAGAAGCTGGCCTTTCGGCATCTCGTCAATAGGTTAGTTCCAGAAAACGCATAAATATGACATAAAATGTGCATATAACATGTAGATAACATCAATAATGTGGCATGGAACATAAGAAATTATCGATATGTCGGAGACGTATCACCCCCCTCTCCCCAAACCCTAGCGCCCCTCCTCCACATATCTCTCCCGCAGCGCATAGGCGAAGCCCTGCCGGAGATCTCCACCACCACCGCCACCACGTCGTCGTGCTGCCGGGATTCCGAGGAGGATCTACTACTTCTGCTGCCCGCTGGAACGGGGAGGAGGACGTCGTCTTCATCAACACCGAACGTGTGACCGAGTACGGAGGTGCTGCCTGATACGTCCAAAACGTATCTACTTTCCCGAACACTTTTGCTATTGTTTTGCCTCTAATTTGTGTATTTTGGATACAACTAACACGGACTAACGCTGTTTTCAGCAGAACTGTTCTGGTGTCTCGTTTTTGTGCGGAAATCCAACTTTCGGGAAAATCCTCGGAATTTATGCGTAAGGCCCTATTTTCCCGAAAACCGACGGAGCCAGAAGGACAAGTCAGGCGGAGGCCCGAGGGCCCCACACCATAGGGCGGCGCGGCCCAGGGGGGCCCGCGCGGCCATGTGGTGTGGCCCCCTCGGCCGGCCTCCGACGCCCTCCTTCGGACTACTTATTGGCCTCGACCTAAAAACGCACGAGAAGAAGTCGAAGTCACCAGAAACCCTCCAGAACGCCGCCACATCGCGAAACTCCGTCGCGGGAGCCAGAAGTCTCCGTTCTGGCACTCCACCGGGACGGGGAATTAGAGGAGATCATCGCCATCATCACCGCCAATGCCTCTCCATCAACCAGCCATGTTTCCCCCATCCATGTGTGAGTAATTCCCCCGCTGTAGGCCGAAGGGGATGGTAGGGATTGGATGAGATTGGTCATGTAATAGCATAAGATTGTTAGGGCATAGTGCCTAGTGTCCGTAATTGGTACTTTGATGATATTGTTGCAACTTGTTATGCTTAATGCTTGTCACTAGGGCCCGAGTGCCATGATCTCAGATCTGAACATGTTATTGTTTCATCATGATATTCATTGTTTATTGATCTTACCTGCAAGTTGTATACACATGTCGCTGTCCGGAACCGATGGCCCCGAAGTGACAGAAATCGGGACAACCGGAGGGAATGGTAGTGATGTGAGGATCACATGTGTTCACGAAGTGTTAATGCTTTGCTCCGGTACTCTATTAAAAGGAGTACCTTAATATCCAGTAGTTTCCCTTGAGGCCCGGCTACCACCGGCTGGTAGGACAAAAGATGTTGTGCAAGTTTCTCATTGCGAGCACGTACGACTATATATGGAAGACATGCCTATTGATTGCTTTGTACTTGGACACCGTTTTATTATTATCTGCAAATGCCCTGCTATGATTGTTACATGAGTTTCTCTCATCCATGCAACGCCCGTCATCCGTCCCCGTGCCTACGATATTTTAATCGTGCTTGTTTACTATAATCACTGTCTGCTGTCTTTGTTACTCGCTGCTCGTTATTTCACTCATCGCTACTGCTATAAAACTGTTACTACCGATAAACTCTTGCGAGCAAATCTGTTTCCGAGTGCAGCTGAATTGACAACTCCGCTGTTAAGGCTTCCAAGTGTTCTTTGTCTCCCTTGTGTCGAATCAATAAATTGGGTTTTACTTCCCTCGAAGACCGTTGCGATCCCCTATACTTGTGGGTCATCAAGACTATTTTCTCGGCGCCGTTGCCGGGAGCATAGATTTATTTGGAAGTTCACTTGGATTGATATTGTTCGCTGCAAATTCTCCATCATGGGTAAACCTCGCGATTCTAAAATCGCCATATTACCATCCACTACAAGAAAAGGTACAATTCGAGTACCTCCGTCGCTCTTGATTCACCATCTCGTGATTGATAAACTTGTTTCACCGCCACATGCTTCACATGCGGGTACTTCTGCTGAATCCGAAAACTCTCATAATATTGATAATATTTCTGCTGTGCTTGATGATAGTGGTTCATTGGGATCCTTTCTAGATGCTACGATTGCTAGGTCTAGACAAATTGAAAATACTGAAACTCCTAATGCTACTACACTCGTTAATTCACCTGAACTTGATTATTTTAGTGATGATCCCGATGAAGATTATGTGGAGCTTAATGATGATTTTATTGAAAAATGCAATGCTACTACTGATGCAAGAAAAATTGAAAAGTTGCTTGCGGAACATGCTCGTTAGATATAAACTCGTCTCCGATCCTAAATTTGCCACATCTCCTATAAACATTATGGATAAAGATTATGATTTTTCTCTTGATCTATCTCATATAGCTATTGTTGAGAAAACACCCTTTTCTGGTACTGAAAAAGAAAGTGCCGTTGAACACATGATTGAGTTATCTACTCTAAGTAGCTTGTTTTCTGATGATGTCAAGATGCGTACTTACTTTGTTGCTAAAATCTTTCCATTCTCATTAAAGGATGACGCTAAAACTTGGTATAATAGTTTGCCACCTAATTCTATTAAAAGTCCAAAAGAATTGCTTGATGTTTTCTTCCGTAAATACTTTCCTGCTAGTGCTCAACATATTGCTTTGCGTGAGAATTTACAATTTTGACCAGGAAGATGGAGAGAAATTGCCCGAGGCTTGGGCGAGATTTTGCTCTCTTATTAGAGCTCGGCCTGACCATGATTTGGAAAAGCATGATTTACTTGATATATTTTATAGTGGACTAACCATTGAGTCTAGGGCATACCTGGATAGTTGTGCTGGTTGTGTTTTCGGAAAAGAACTCCAGACGACGTCTGAAGAATTATTGGCTAAAATAGGCCGGAATCATGATGATTGGACTACGCCTGAACCAACTCCAACGCCAATATTGAAGAAGATGGGTATGATTAAATTAAATGATGAAGATATGAGGGAAGCCAAGAAGTCTCTCAAGGAGAAAGGTATTAAATCTGAAGATGTGAAGAATCTTCCTCCCATAGAAGATATATGTGAGATAATTCCCCCTTCATCCATGATTGAGGTAAACTCTCTTCAACGCTTTACTAGAGAAGATATTCCGTATTCAAAACCTCCTGCGCAATGCTTAGATGAGTTTGATAATTATATTGTTAAGCAAGAAAATTTTAATATGAGAGTAGAGAATCATCTAATGGAAAATTCTCAAGCTATTAGTAATTTGCATGATATTGTGGAGAGAACCTCCAATGATGTTAAGATGCTTGTTAAACATTTTCATATGGTTCAAACTCAAATTGATCAACTCACTAAAGTGCAAAATGACTTGTTGGGGAATAATTCTAAAGAGAAACATGCTTATGAAGTAACAACTAGAGGTGGTGTCTCTACCCAGGATCCTCTATATCCTGAAGGGTATCCCAAAAGAATTGAACAAGATTCTCAACGCATTGAACCTAGTGCTCATTCTAAGAAGAAAAAGAAGAAGAAACATAAAAATGTTGTAGAATCCTCTCGAACCTCGCTAATGATCCTAATAGTATTTCTATTTCCGATGCTGAAACTGAAAGTGGTAATGAACATGATAAAGATAATGATAAGAAGGATGCTTCTGATAAAGAAGAGGTAGAAGAAGAACCTGAAAAGCATGCTAAAAATAAAAAGTACACTAAAGAAGATTTTATTGCTGAGAAACATGGTAATGAAAGAGAACCTTGGGTTCAAAAGCAAATGCCTTTTCCTGCTAAGAAATTGAAATCAAAGGAAGAAGAACATTATAATAAATTTTGCGATTGGATGAAACCTTTATTCTTGCAAATCCCTTTGACTGATGCTATTAAATTGCCTCCTTATTCAAAGTATATGAAAGATATTGTTACTAACAAAAGGAAAATCCCCAATGAGGAAATTTCCACTATGCTTGCTAATTACTCTTTCAATGGCAAAGTGCCAAAGAAGTTGGGCGACCCAGGTATACCTACTATTCCTTGTTCTATTAAGAATAATTATGTTAAAACTCGCTCTATGTGACTTGGGAGCCGGTGTTAGTGTTATGCCTTTTTCTCTTTATAAGAGACTTTACTTAGATAAGTTGATACCTACTGATATATCTTTGCAAATGGCTGATAAATCTACTGCTATTCCTGTTGGTATATGTGAGGATGTTCCTGTTCAAGTTACTACTAACTGCTTGATATTAACTGATTTTGTTGTGTTGGAAATGCCCGAAGATGATAATATGTCTATTATTCTTGGGAGACCCTTTCTTAACACTGCAGGGGCTGTTATTGATTGCAATAAAGGAAAGGTTACTTTCAATGTTGATGATAGGGAGCATACCGTTTATTTTCCCAAGAGGATTGAGAAAGCGTGTGGAGTCAATACTATTTCTAATGTGAGAACTATCAAAGTTGGAACTATTGATTGTCCTATATATGAGCCTAAAGAAGAATATCAAACTCTCGTGATTGGATCCATATCAATACAATTCAAGGTAACATGATTGATTTGAGGTTTATTTCTTCTTATGTTATGTAAAAACTATTCGGTGACAAGACTTGATCAACCTTGTTAACGAATACTTTTTATATGCATAGAGGAGGTAAACAACATCTCTTTCTTCCTCCATTTGCTCTAGTTGCTGTACACTTTTAATTTGCAAAGTTCCTTAGTTAATTGGAGATTTCAAAAATTTTCCTGGCCAGTAATAATAAACTTAATACCCAGAAATGTGCATTTTTCAAAGTTTTCAAAAATTCACAAAAATTATACCGTTGGTCCTATTTTTCGACGAGGCACTGGGAGCACCGGAGGATGACCTGTGGGGCACCACGAGGTGCCACACCACAGGCCGGCGCGGCCAAGGAGGGGGGCGCGCCACCCTGTGGTGTGGGCCCCTCCTTGCCCCACTACTTCATCTCTTTCTCCTAGCATCTTCTCTCTCCCGAAAAAACTCGCACCAGGTTCTTCTCACTCGCGTTTTTGCTCAAGAGCTCCAGATTTTTCGATCTCTTTGCTCAGCCCAGATTTCTGTCTGAAATTTGGCACATTTGCTCTCCGGTATGTGACTCCTCCGCCTATCCAAATAGAATTTTGTTTGGTTGAGTATATCTTGAATATTTTGCTGCAGTAGGTAACATGTTTAGTGAGCTTGCATGCTTGTTCTAAGTTGTATAAACTAGTTTTGATGCATGATTAGTACTCTGGCAAGTTCCTATAGTAGTTTCCCTCAATTATATGTCACCAAATCAAATTTTATATTGTTTGTTGAAAATTTCAGAAAATGGAGTGGAGTAGATATCAACTTAACCAACAAAAATTGGAGGTCCAACAAGTTATGAGAGTGAATCGTGAAGAGGGAGTATACCCCTCTTACTACCCATGCGTGGACTTTATGAGAAGTGCGGGGATTTGACAAGATGTTCAAACTCTAATCTCTCATGCAGGGCTGAGTGATTTTGTTGAAGGAGAGCCAAGACAATATGCAAAATTAACTATGTCTTTTGTGCAGGACTTTAAGTTCAATTGGTCGCGATCTAACCCCACTGGTTCGATATAAAATTTACAATAAAGCTCGTCAACTTGCCATTCGATGATTTTTGTGCAGCAATTAGAGTACCGCAATGGGGATCATGCGAGAAGATAAGGGGATCGCCGCAAGAACTCTTAAGCCTCTTCAAGATGATTTGCTATGGAAGGAGTTTCTCAGAGGATAGTGGTAAAATCACTAGCATTCAGCTCCCGGCTATCCGCTACTTTGCCTATTTTATTACTAAATGCGTTCTTGCTAGAAAGATTGGTGGTAAATTTTCTATCCCGGATTTAGCTTTTCTAGCTGCGGCACTGCAAGGTAGTAGGACTTATAATTTGGGGGCATTGATAGCTTATAGACTCGCTACTAACCGTGAGAAAGGTGGAATTTGTGGAGGTCTCATCGCCTCTCGTTTACTAGCTTTTCATAACGTAGAACCTCATCATTTTGATATTCCATTCTCCATAGAAAAACTTGACATAGCTTCTATGATTAAACATGAATTTGTTTCTGATTCCTCCAACTTGGGTAACCTGTTTTACAAGATGACATTTTATAAGAAAGTCTGGAGAATAACTGTTGCCTGCCAAAACCCACCGGCGGGCAGCGGCCTGGCAACACGGTAGAGCCGGGAAGAGCCTAGAGCTGCGGCTGGCTGAGACCCCTCCGAGCGACGGCCCGCAATGCTCTTCTGGTCACACGCGGCGATGCGAAGTGCAGGGCGTGCCACCTGACCTATACCTGGTCAGGAAGGTGATGGGGATGCCTCGCTTAGTTCCTGCATGGCATACACGTAAACATTAAATACGAGCCTCGATCGGCTCTCAGGTTATCCTGTGAATCGGCTCAAAGAGCCGATTCACCCATGATCCGTACGGGGTGCACGAATACTTGGTGATCCCGCTTGATCAAAATATAGCTAATGAGATCTACGACGATTTAGGGTTTTCACCGCATAATCGGATCATCCTACTCCAGGTTGGGCCTCGCGGCCACGCACGGTGCTCATAAGCCGATCCTAAACAAGGCCTAAAAACCAACATGACGTTGATCCTCGGAACATCCTGTTTAGGACTTGCGAACGCCACCCTACGTTCCGCTGGATCCTCCACCCCTTGTAAGGCCTAACTATTGCAGATATTAAACTAATCCTTGCGAGCAAGGAGCAATCGTAACGGATCAGATCTACTAGATGATGAACAAGCAGGGTGCCGCCCCCACGCCTGAGATAGGCGTGAGGGCGGCTAGACATGCAAGGGCTGCACTACATAAGCATGTTATACGAAGAGCTATGCTAACCCTAACACATCTATGATAAATACGTTGCTCGCCATCAAAGACGCTTCAGTACGAGCAACGCATGAACAACGTGGAGCTTGTGCTGCCTAGATCGCAAGATGTGATCTAGGCAGCATGTCGCTTACCTGATTGAAACCCTCGAGATGAAGGAGTTGGCGATGCGCCGAGATTGGTTTGTTTTGGGTTGAACGTGAGTTGTTGTTTATTCCATAAACCCTAGATACATATTTATAGTCCAGGGGACTTTCTAACGTGGGAATATCCCACCGTGCACGATACAAACTCTAACCTTGATCTAAAACATAACCTACTATAATTAAAGATACACGGGCAAACTAGCCCAAATTCTCCGTGCAAGGCCGCTTCAGAGATCTTCCACGTGTAGTCTTCCAAGCCCACCTCTCTTACGGCCCACCTATGGATTTGTCCAAAATCTGGTGATAACACATGCCCCCCTGGTTTTGGAAATAATTTTTCCAAAATCATTATGCTCTCCTTCGTCGGGTCATGTCGTGGCAGAGCAGAGTTGTTGCAGTATCCGTTATCATTACGCCCTGTCTTCTCAGCTTCTCTGCAAAATTCGATAGCTCCGGCGTCATATCCTTGAAAACTGTAATGACATTAAATTTCCACCAGGCTTCTCATTATTTAACTGTGCCGACTGATTAGTTATCTTTATCTCCTTCCTCTGTTCCAGCCATCGGCACCCCAAAAAACCCTTCTGCGCACCATGTCTTCTTCTTCCTCCGCCTCATCGGGACTTTCCTTCGAGTCCTCTTCTCCCGAGCCGATGCCAGCACCGAGCCCACAAGAGGTCCATGCGGCCAACACCCGCCGTGCCATTGAGGCCGGGGAGGAGTCAGACCATGACTTCTCCATCTGGTCCGAGGACGACCAGTCCTCGACGGACGGGGAGAGCGACCTCCGCTTCCTCGCCAACGGGGAATCGGAGGAGGAGAGCGATGACGATCGCTTCTCCTGGGACGACTTTACCTCCTCCGAGGTGAAGGAGGAGGAAGAGGAGGAGGGGAATGACGACGATAGCCCCTCCGACGAGCCGCCGGCCAAGCGCCATTGCCCCTGGCCAGGGAATCTCAGTGACTATGATAGCGACGATGACGACGACGACATGGAGGATGAAGACAACGAAGGTCCTGCCGGCGGCCGCTACAGCAGCGACGACGAGCCCACCGGGAGCAGCGCCGACAGCGCTGACGATGGTGACGACGAGGGCAGTGACGGCCCGTAGAATAGGACCTCTAGAATAGGATCAGCAACAGTAGACGGGGCAATGTATCCCCTTAGTACTCCCTTTTGAGAGCAATCAGCTCTTCTATGTAAGAAATCTGGTTTATCAATGAAGAACTTTTCCCCAATTTGATTTTGCCGATTTCTTCGGAGTTTAATTGAGCCGATTCCCTCTTCTGCTGACCCCGCCGATCGTTACTTAGCCAACGCCCAACGAGCCGACGACAACGCACCGGTATCTCAATGCCCCATCCCCTTGAGCTCTGGCGGACAACTAGGCAGATCGACGTCCTCACGAGAGCCCCAGAACCACTGTCGACACGACTTGCTCCTGACGTCGATACCACTGGGTTTTCAGCCCGATGAAATTTCAATCGGCTTCTTAAGAACGGAGGTTCTGTGCCATCAGTTGCCCCCCGAGCCTTCATCAAGGCGAACATATCAGTGGACTAACCAAATGTGTCACCATCGGTTCCCAAGTCATGATGCGGGACCAGCCGATTTCAGCAAAATCGGCTCTCCAGAGCAGAGAACCTTCAGGGTGAGCTGCCCCCCGGGCTTCTTCAGTCTACTTCGCGCCTTGTAGGTCACTGACCGTCGATGCCGGTCTTGCTCCGCTTCTTAATTCTGAAGCCGATGCCCTTCCATCGGCTGAAAATTTTGTTTTTTTATTTGGCCGATTTTTCTCCTTAATCGGCCCCCAATGTTCCACTGCACGCAAGTTTGCACATGTTTATCTGCACATGTTCATCTGACTATATGCCCCCCGAGCCGAATCTGCAAAATGACTCGCAGATATCGGCTTTCATGGTTAGTCGTGGCACCGCACTTGCACGTCGGCTTCGCAAAGATTCACGCTGACTTTCATCTGCCGACGTGGCCGCCGCCCAGTCGATCGTTGCTGAACACAAACAGAATATGTGCAGAGGATAATTTTGGCCGATTGCTGGAATCGGCCTCCACATTGCTTGTTCGATGAAGGTTTTGTAATGTCCCTCCATAAATTTTTTGGGGCCGATCACAAGGATCAGCCTCGCACGGTTTGCTCATTGATTTAATCTTGCTACTCGGTTAGGCTGGATAAAACCAATCCAACCTCTGACTTGATGCGCCTGCTTTCGTCCACCTTGAGTGCATCATATAATCGTGGAGCACTAAGCTCTGTCGGCAAGACGAGCACCATGTTTGTGCCAGCCGATGTTTCATCATCGGCTTTCTTTTGCTTGGGACGCCACTCCATTCTCCGTGGACGACCTTCTTCATCCAGGGCTCGCTGAACCTTTGCAGCCAGATCAGGTCGTGCCTTCCTTAGCGTATGCAAGTATAACCTTTCGGCTTCCTCCAGGCCGCGCAACCGCTGAACCCTGCGTTTTTGTGAACGGCTGAGTCCGTCAGGGCACCACCTTGGACGGTGGTACCTGTCTTCTTCTTCTTCTAGTCCCTCGTCTTCGGAATCCTCAAGATCTGCCCAACGAGGTGACTCAGGCACGTTTGCTCCGTGGCGGGAGAGGCCCTAAGCGCTTGAACACGGACACGTTGGCTGCCTCCTTCTTCTTCTCGGTTGCATTCGGGCAACTGCCGATTGTGGGCAATCGGCTCATTCCTGAATCCCAGCAGCTGTCCGAAGAAAGGGCAGTCCCGGTGTCCGGCGTTGTCATCTTGCTCCCTTGACTTGTCCGTGGTACGGCGCTCGTGTTCCTCCTCATCGCGATCCTGCCGACGATGTCTTCTGGCTTCTCTAGCCAGACGATCTCCTTCATCATCATAGTTGGACCGTCGGCGTTGGTCATACTGACTCACAAATTTGTTGAGGAGGTGATCGTAGAGAGGTCGTTGATATCTTATGTTCTTCACTTCTCCCTCTCGTGACGTAGCGCTTACCATCATGATGGAGCCGATCGCGTGGAGCGGCCTCCTCTCGTGTCCTTGCTATGAGAGCAGCTGCCCTCATCTCCATCTTTGCCGAGTGGTTCCCGGGTCCTACCATGTTGATGCTGAACGTGGGACCTGGGCCGGCAACCCTCGGGGTAGGTGACTTCCACCATGTTAACGGCGGGGAAGGGTTGGGTGTCAACCTTCATGGCGTACTGGTTGAAAATTAGACGCCCCTTCTCTATCGCCGCTTGGATGTGCTGACGCCACACCTGCGGTCGTTGGTGGCATGGGAAAGCGAGTTGTGGAATTTGCGGTACGGCTTCCCGTTTAGCTCTTGCGCCGTGGGGAACTTGAGACCTTCGGGAATCGTCAACCTGTTTCTCCTTGAGCAGGAGGTCGAAGATTTGTTCAGCCTTGGTCACGTCAAAATCAAATCCCCGGGCGGCCCCGGTGGCTTTACCCATTTGCGGGACACGGGGCTCCTCCCCGAGTCCACTCAGCCACCGCTACTCCTTGGTCTCCCGCAGTGCACCTCATCTTCCTCTCAGTATCGACCATGACTACTGCACGCTTGAACTTGTCTTGGTACAGGTCTGGGTGGCGCTGTTCATATGCTGATAATTTCTGAACCATGTGCGCCATCGAGGGATAATCTGCTTGGGAGGCCATGTCCTTGAGCTGCGTTGCAAGGCCAGCTACTGCCAACTCGACTGCTTCCTTTTCAGTTATACGAACCGAATAACATCGGTTCCTAAGATTCCTGAAGCGCTGGATGTACTCTCGTCACCGTTTCTCCGCGCTTCGACGTAGTTGTGCTAGATCGGCAATGCTAGACTCGGAAGCTTCGAATGGTATTGCGTATGGAATTGTTCTTCCAATTGCTTCCAAGATCGGATGGAGTTTGTCGGCGAGAGAGGTGTACCATCCAAAAGCCGATCCTGTGAGGGACCGTGAAAAGAGCCTCACGCGTAGCTGATCCGACACCGAAGCCGGTCCTAGTTGCGCCAAATATCGGCCGACGTGCTCGATGGAGCTGGAGCCATCCGATCCACCGAATTTGGAGAAGTCAGGGAGCCGATATTTAGGTGGCAGCGGGATCATCTCGTACTCGTCAGGGTACGGCTTGGAATAGCCGATTGCCCTTCTTTTCGGCACCATGCCGAACTGGTCTCTCAGTATGGTACTGATCTGATCCGCTGTGCTGGCTGCAGAAGTTGCACTCTGAAGGTTCGCCGGGGTGGCGTACTTAGCCAGCCATGCTTGCTTTTCCAGCTCTGAGCCAACTGCAGGAGCTGGGCTCGGGAGTTTCGTCGGGGTGGCGTACTTAGTTAGCCACGTCTGCTTCTCAAGCTCTTTGCCGACGTTTCTCCTCGTTTTCGCCGGAGTCCCTGATGTTGTGGCCTGGTTTGAGAGTGCCCAGCTGCCACAATCGGCACATACGTGCACGCGTATCCTTGAGGGATCTCCTTAGGCGCCTCGGTCAAGAACTCGGTAGTCACTAGGATCACCACCAATCTTGTAGACGACGAATGCCGGTGTAGCCGGCACTTCGGTGGTGCTGCCAACGCATATGGCAGCGGTGGACCGGACCGGAGCGGCAACTCTCCTTGATGCGTCCCGAGAGCTGGTCCCGACGGCGAGTACCGGTGGCTCATGATCTCCTGGATCACGCGCGGAGCGAGACGCTCCAACACGTTGACCAGGTTTTCGCAGTGGCGGTGTAGCGAGTGAGCCACCAAGTAGTTGATCTCCCGCCGTAGGCCCCCGGTGCGTTCCTCCGACGGGCGCGAGAGATCTATCCCATCGAGTGCACCTTGCGGTGAGAATCCCTTCCATCCGATGCCATGGGAACGGGTTCTTCGGAAAGAGCCGATGAGGTCGGCTTCGAGGGTGACCTTGATCTCGTCGTATCTCTTCTTGAGCTCGTCGAGCAGCTCCTCGTAGGTGACCGGCGTGCCGTCCGCCGCCATCTCGGATGTAGATGGCGATGTGGTTGATGTAGACGATTGTCCCACCGGGCGTGCCGAATGTGTTGCCTCGCCAAAACCCACCGGCGGGCAGCCGGCCCGGCAACACGGTAGAGCCGGGAAGAGCCTAGAGCCGCGGCTGGCCGAGACCCCTCCGAGCGACGGCCCGCAATGCTCTTCTCGGTCACACGCGGCGATGCGAAGTGCAGGGCGTGCCACCTGACCTATACCTGGTCGGGAAGGTGATGGGGATGCCTCGCTTAGTTCCCGCATGGCATACACGTAAACATTAAATACGAGCCTCGATCGGCTCTCGAGGTTATCTCGTGAATCGGCTCAAAGAGCCGATTCACCCATGATCCGTACGGGGTGCACGAATACTTGGTGATCCTGCTTGATCAAAATATAGCTAATGAGATCTACGACGATTTAGGGTTTTCACCGCATAATCGGATCATCCTACTCCAGGTTGGGCCTCGCGGCCACGCACGGTGCTCATAAGCCGATCCTAAACAAGGCCTAAAAACCAACATGACGTTGATCCTCGGAACATCCTGTTTAGGACTTGCGAACGCCACCCTACGTTCCGCTGGATCCTCCACCCCTTTGTAAGGCCTAACTATTGCAGATATTAAACTAATCCTTGCAGAGCAAGGAGCAATCGTAACGGATCAGATCTACTAGATGATGAACAAGCAGGGTGCCGCCCCACGCCCGAGATAGGCGTGAGGGCGGCTAGACATGCAAGGGCTGCACTACATAAGCATGTTATACGAAGAGCTATGCTAACCCTAACACATCTATGATAAATACGTTGCTCGCCATCAAAGACGCTTCAGTACGAGCAACGCATGAACAACGTGGAGCTTAGTGCTGCCTAGATCGCAAGATGCGATCTAGGCAGCATGTCGCTTACCCGATTGAAACCCTCGAGATGAAGGAGTTGGCGATGCGCCGAGATTGGTTTGTTTTGGGTTGAACGTGAGTTGTTGTTTATTCCATAAACCCTAGATACATATTTATAGTCCAGGGGACTTTCTAACGTGGGAATATCCCACCGTGCACGATACAAACTCTAACCTTGATCTAAAACATAACCTACTATAATTAAAGATACACGGGCAAACTAGCCCAAATTCTCCGTGCAAGGCCGCTTCAGAGATCTTCCACGTGTAGTCTTCCAAGCCCACCTCTCTTACGGCCCACCTATGGATTTGTCCAAAATCTGGTGATAACAATAACTAAGAAAACTGAGAAACTAGTAAGATTGCCGGCGCCTGTTCTGTCTAACCTTGATTCCAGGGGAGATTGGTCGGTCACAGAAGGTGCACTGGATGCACACATAGAGGGAGGAGGCCATCATGCAAGAGACGACATGGAGGTCGAGGAGCACCTCGACTCATCATCCGATGCAGCAAGTTCCTCGCATCAACATGTTGGACATGTGGAGCCTCCACGCTTTTCTTCTGCACAGGAACTTTACTATGACTACGCCATGAATTATCCACCGGCGAGGAACAGCGACCCTCGTTGGGGTTGATCTCCACTTAGGCCAAAAGCCTAAGCTTGGGGGGAGGTATACCGGCATCACTCATTCTTTGCATATTATGATTGCTGGATACTTGCACATACTTGTTTAGTCTCTTTGAGTGGTTTTCTAATGAGAGGGAGATGATATTTGGGGAAGTGCTGCCTGAAAACAGATTCTGGGCTGTTACTAGAAAAATTCGTGCGCACAGCCAGAACGTTATTTTGAGCAGCCAATTTTTGTGCATGTTCCCCAGGTTGTTATCTAAGTTTCATTAGTTGAACACTTTTCGAGCTGAGCAACGTAAGATTTTTGTAAAAATCGATTTCTGTACTGCTGTCAGGTTTTGGCAGATTTCTGCCATCTCGCTTTTCTGTGTTTCTTCTAGTTTGCTATTTCTCGTTTTTGCTTTGTTTCCTTTCCAAAACACAAAAAGACCAAAAATATTTCTGTTGTTTCTCTTCATAATTTGTTTGCTTTGGTTTCTTGCATTTGTTTCGCTTTATTTGCTATTGCTAGTTTGCTACAAGAAAACCCAAAAAGATTTTGCTTTGTTTGCTTGTTTCCTTTTGTTCTTGTTTCTAATTCGAAAAAACCAAAACTATTTGCTGTTCTTCTTTGGTTTGTAAAGTTCATCTTGAGTTCAATGGTCCTCGGCGGCTGGAGCGTGGTTTTCATTTCATATTATCCAAGATGCACAAGTGAAAAGGCAATAATGACGATCTACGACAATCTGATTGTGGTGAGAGGCTGGTATGAACTCTATTTGTTTTCATTTTTGTACATATACTCATCCATGTGAGCATGCTTAGTTGGTTCATGTGAGGTATATGTTATTTGAGAAAGTCTAGTAGTTTATGATCTCTCATGTTTAGCTCCAATCTATTAATATGAGTAGCATGTCATGGAAGTTTGCTTGCATTGTTTTATTCATAAGTAAGTATGGCATTGTGGTATCCTCCTCTGAATAATTCATTTATATCGACTTGGCACATGCTCATGCATGCATATGACTGAACAAAAAGTCAATTAAGCCTTGATGATTTATATTGCTTCGAGTTCTTGTATCACTTTTATGCCTCGGTTAATTTATTTTGCCGCAAGCATGATTATGACGATTCTTGCTCTCTTGATTTGTCGCTCCCTAGTCTTTTGCTAGCCTTCACTTGTACCGAGCGGGAACGCTGCTCGTGCTTCCAAACACATGAAAACCAAGTTATTCCAGAGTGTCCACTATAAATACCTATGCATGGCATTTCAAACCATTCCAAGTAAATTCTCATGCGCTACCTTTAAAACCTTCAAAATGCTTCTCAATTTGTGTTTATGTTTCATAGCTCATGAGGAAGTATGTGGTGTTTAGCTTTCAACCTTGTCATTTACTTTTGACGGACTCTCATATGGACTAGTGGCACATCCGCTTATCCAATAACTTTGCAAAAAGAGCTGGCAATGGGATTCCCAGTCCCAAATTAATTAACTTAAATAGACACTCCTCCATGGTTTGTGATTGTTAGACGGCACCCAAAGGATTCGGTCAGCCATGGCTTGTGTAAGCAAAGGTTGGGGGGAGTGTCATCATCATAATAAAACTAAAATAAAAAGGCACTCCTTCATGGTATGAGATTGTTGGAAGGCACCCGAGGATTCGGTTAGCCATGGTTTGTGTAAGAAAGGCTGGAAGGAGTGCCAAATAAATATGCAATAATTCATGGGAGCCGCTCTTGAAAGTCCGGTTGGCGAGGTAGTTAGTGTACCCATTACCATTCGTTGACAAAAACAAACACCTCTCAAAATAATTTTACTCCTGTCTTTATAAAAATGAAAAGCTCTAGCGCATGTTAATCCCTCGCTTCCTCTCGCGAAGGGTCAATCTTTTACTTTTATGTTGTGTCTCCATTATTTCTTTGAGCACTATCTTGAGAGCACAACTGTCATTCTTAGTATAATATGCTTGTCTCAAAATATGATTGATTGTGGTATAACTTTGATGCTTTTATCTTTGACAATCACTACTTCTAGTCTTTCTATGAACTCCGAGAGGTGCCCGGGCATTTATGTTTTGCCAATCAAATACGAGCAAGCGAGATACCACTTTATCATACTCTCTTATGAACATTGCAATCCTGCTTATATACATGATTCATGATGCTTATTATTAATTATTGGTACCTCTCCATGATTGACATAACTGTTAGATGATCTTATTTGCATGTATCTCATTATGAACTACTTAAGTATTAGCCATAGCATGAGAATATATACATCATATGAGCAAATGTGTTCGTGAAAGCTCTTTTATCGCTTAGTTGTTAACTGAATTGCTTGAGGACAAGCAATAAGCTAAGCTTGGGGGAGTTGATACGTCCAAAACGTATCTACTTTCCCGAACACTTTTGCTATTGTTTTGCCTCTAATTTGTGTATTTTGGATACAACTAACACGGACTAACGCCGTTTTCAGCAGAACCGTTACGGTGTCTCGTTTTGTGCGTAAATCCAACTTTCGGGAAAATCCTCGGAATTTATGCAGAAGGCCCTATTTTCCCAGAAAACTGATGGAGCCAGAAGGACAAGTCAGGTGGAGGCCCGAGGGCCCCACACCATAGGGCGGCGCGGCCCAGGGGGGGGCCCGCGCGGCCATGTGGTGTGGCTCCCTCGGCCGGCCTCCGACGCCCTCCTTCGGACTACTTATTGGCCTCGACCTAAAAACGCACGAGAAGAAGTCGAAGTCGCCAGAAACCCTCCAGAACGCCGCCACATCGCGAAACTCCGTCGCGGGAGCCAGAAGTCTCCGTTCCGGCACTCCGCCGGGACGGGGAATTGGAGGAGATCATCGCCATCATCACCGCCAACGCCTCTCCATCAACCAGCCATGTTTCCCCCATCCATGTGTGAGTAATTCCCCCGCTGTAGGCCGAAGGGGATGGTAGGGATTGGATGAGATTGGTCATGTAATAGCATAAGATTGTTAGGGCATAGTGCCTAGTGTCCGTAATTGGTACTTTGATGATATTGTTGCAACTTGTTATGCTTAATGCTTGTCACTAGGGCCCGAGTGCCATGATCTCAGATCTGAACATGTTATTGTTTCATCATGATATTCATTATTTATTGATCTTACCTGCAAGTTGTATACACATGTCGTCGTCCGGAACCGATGGCCCCGAAGTGACAGAAATCGGGACAACCGGAGGGAATGGTAGTGATGTGAGGATCACATGTGTTCACGGAGTGTTAATGCTTTGCTCCGGTACTCTATTAAAAGGAGTACCTTAATATCCGAGTAGTTTCCTTGAGGCCCGGCTGCCGCCGGCTGGTAGGACAAAAGATGTTGTACAAGTTTCTCATTGCGAGCACGTACGACTATATATGGAACACATGCCTATTGATTGCTTTGTACTTGGACACCGTTTTATTATTATCTGCAAATGCCCTGCTATGATTGTTACATGAGTTTCTCTCATCCATGCAACGCCCGTCATCCGTCCCCGTGCCTACGGTATTCTAATCCTCGCTGTTTACTATAATCACCGCTGCTGTCTTTGTTACTCTGCTGCTCGTTATTTCACTACTGCTACTGCTATAAAACTGTTACTACTGATAAACTCTTGCGAGCAAGTCTGTTTCTAGGTGCAGCTGAATTGACAACTCCGCTGTTAAGGCTTCCAAGTGTTCTTTGTCTCCCCTTGTGTCGAATCAATAAATTGGGTTTTACTTCCCTCGAAGACTGTTGCGATCCCCTATACTTGTGGGTCATCACTGTTTGTGGCACCGTCAAATTCTTCTACGCGCTTTTGAAAGCGACAAGTGATCATCTTCTGCAACAACGAGATCTAATCTCGTAGGCTTTGTAAATCTTCAAGGGTTAGTCTCGTTCATCCCCATGTTGCTACCATCTTCTAGATTTCATCTTGCCTTGGATTGCATTCTCGCGGTAGGAATTTTTTTGTTTTCTATGCTACGAATCCCATCAAGTACAACCTTTTACTCCACAAAAATGCAAACAATAGCTTTTGCTCCAACAAAATGCATGGAACACGCCACGCGATCTAGTCTTACAGTAGTATTCTGTATCAGCTTTTAGTCCTGGTCGTGAAAGCGCTTTGCTGAATGGTAACAAATTGTGGAAAACATCGGATGAAAACGATTAGACACTACAGGAAACACACAAAGTGCTGATAGGCATCCTCTGTGCCAACGGCTAAATCTCGGGGTCGTTGGCACAGGGTCCGTCCCCGCCAGGTTACCAAACAACCGTCAGCACAGGAAAGCCATCAGCACAAGAAGCCATGTGCCGACGACAATAGTTTCGGCCGTCGGCATAGCCTCTCCGCCATAACGGCGAGGTAACAACGTCGGGCCTGGGTCGATGGCAAAGCTATCGACATAGCTATTTTTTATTTTACCACATTAATCTTAGAACAATCATAAGTCAATCATTATAATTCAGAAAAATACAAATAATATATCAAATTTTCAGAAAAATAAGATCTATCTTGAAAAAAATATAAAACTTGGAATATTACAAATATCTCAAAAAATCTTCGAAAAAATGAGCTATCATGTGCAATGTTTCATGGCTTTCACGTCGAACGACCAATGTTATGGCTAGAATCGTCGCATAGTTTGTGATAATATGCTCATATTGTTCATACATGTGTATATTGGGATGGCGAACAATGTTGCTAGAGGAAGCTTTCATTTTTGTCGCACCAAAAAGCTATTTTCCATTTTCCAAGTCTCAAAAAATGGGGTATTTTGTGAAGCAGCCACCAAATGAAAGTTTCACAATGGTACCACCCTATTTTTAAAAAATACTAGACCAACAACATCCAGCGTTCAGCATTGGCGGATGACATAAACGTATACCGTCTAGCGTTGGCGGCAGCAGCAGCTGCGGCGATGTTGGCGGCAACAGCAACTGTCTATGGAGGATGACATAAACGTGTACCGTCCAGCGTTGGCAGCAGCTGCAGCTGCGGCGATGTTGGCGGCAGCAGCATCCTGGTTGTCGCCCATGTTGAGGTTGCCGAAGAGGTTATCGATGTCCAGAAAGAAGTCATCGTTCGGGAGCAGCATCCTGTTGACTAAAAGATAGAATGCAGAGTATTTCAAAACAAATTTTAGACCTAGAATGCAAAGTATTTCAAAACGAAGGGAGCATGGTTTTTGGCACGGAAACTAAAAAATTACTCAAGATGGCCAAAAACTATAATGTGTAACCATCTTGAGTACACCAATATTTATTTTTTACACTAGTTTTTGGCGAGATTACCACTAAACAATTGACGTGAGAAAATAGAGAACTTTGCATAAGATAAAGAAAAACATAAACTAGTCTCTTAAAAATTTATTGAGACAAGTAGTGCAATAAAATACACATTATATTCTGGATTTTTTTCAATTAAATTGCTTATATCTAGAACGGAGGGAGTATTAAAAAGAGGTTATTTGGATTGGAGCTGATGTCGCTTTCATGTTAGCTCGCGTTCAACCATTGTTTTTAAGAAATTTGCTTTACTCTTGCATTGATCTTTTGCGACTAAGTGTTAGTAGCATTTTGTTTCCACAATAAGAAAATAATAATACCCTTTTCTAAATTAAGTGATGCAGCTTGGTCAAGAATTCAAGATACATGACTATCTATACGTGTTTTAGTGTGTAGTAGGTCCGTTTATTTTAGAAAAAAGTTAAGACATTCTATTTAGAACGGAGGTAATAGTGGCATTTATTTTGTTCACTATTTGCATTGGTACATGAATAACCGGTGCTCAAGACATGGTATGCTTGAATTTTAAATCATCTTGCACTAAAAACAATTATTTTAAGTGCATCTAAACATTATCTTTACAATTAAGGTGGAATCGAGGTGTCACATGTACGTTGTCACACTTTCACTAAATTATAAAAGTGCCACCATAGACCCTCGCAAGATACCCCGCCTTCCCCTGGCATGCTCACTTTAGTTGACACTTTAGCTATGCGAACCTCGAGGTAGAGGAGAAGTTATGGTGATTTTACTCACATTCCTCGTTAGAGGTCGACGCAAGAGTGGAGAGCTCGATGGAGTGGTCGGAGTCGCCCTGCCGCAGCCAACATCACCTACTTACCTTGCTTGCCAACCGGAGAAGACTGATGAAATGGGGGAAATGGCGCTTTCAAAATCAGCGGTGAGAGGAGGGGTAGAAATAAGTGGGCGGTCACGGCGGGAGGTGACGAAATCCTCCCGTCTCCTTTTTCTCTTGCGTGCGGGAGCTCGCACCATCTCCATGGCCGCACCAGCACGTGCGGACGTTGACACCTTTTGCCTGTCGGGAGCCATGGAATAGGTTGGCTCTGTGTAAACCGCCAACTCGGGCGTTCCAATGGGCCTAGCATGGAGGCGTTTTAACACATGTGCCAGTTAGGACGCATCGCAACCCAGTCATCCAATCAGACTATTTTCTGCCTCCATACAAGCTACCAATTCTTCCTGTTTCTGTTTTGATGTTTTTGCGACAGAGAAAGCCTACCGCAGATGAGGGCCGGAGAAAAATCCCCTACTGCAGATCTTCCTTCAAGATGGACCTCGTGCTTCTTATTTTAGTCGATATGTTAATTCGTCTAGGAGGGAATCTCCTGGCAGCTGTTGATAAGTTAAGATGTGGCATCTACTTCACTTCACCTGGCAAGGAGGAAGTCGGCTTCGCGGGCTGCGCGGAGGGAATTGCACATTCCACCTCCTCCTGTACAATGTGTTGCGCAAACCACCACATCCACGAAATTTTTGCATATTCCACCAGGTCTTGCTCTAATGAGTTCCAGCAAGGCTAATTCTTACGTTTAACTTCATGGGCATCGAACTCAAACTGGACACGCTTGAACAAACCAACTCTGATAAAGTCCACCAAACTCCCAAGTTGAGCCTTCAAACAAATTGTTATGTTTGTTTGAGAATTGATTTTTTTAGCTTGGGCTATATGGAGGCCATTTATTCGAACCTTGGAAAATTTAATTTCAAACATTTCACAAAAACCAAAAAATACCAAAGTATAGGCAATATCGTAATCTACCCATGCGTAAATTTTCAGAAAAAAATATACTAGTATATTTTAGGCTCACAAAAATGAGAAATCTAGATTTTGTCCCTCATGAACAATATTGAGCGATACACTCATATCTCGAGTTTGTTATTTTGTGAGAATTTTGTCATTTTTTACTGAGGGTGAAATACAATATATTTCGTTCTGAAAGTTTACGCAATGATAGAATTCAACAAGCTTCTTCGGTACGACGCCTCTTTTTACAGATCTTCGGTATGATGACTCGACGCAGAATATGCGTGCTGCCAAGGAGAACATAGTCATAGATAGATTGATACGAAATATTTTTTTTTCTTTTCTTAAGATATGTAGCCTGAATCGAATATATCTGTAACTCGAATATATTGTAATTATTACGAGACTTGGAGTACAGTCAAGACAAATTTGTATATTTAATGTTTTTCTTTGCAGTATATACGAGTAACAGATATATTCGATCCTCCGGTCAAGGCAAATTTATATGTTTAATGTTTAATGTTTTTCTTTTTCCCATAGAGAAATGGGAGCCCCTTCTAACTCGTCTCTCCGGTCACAAATTATAGTGCGGCAAGACACTGGAATAAAAAAAATTGAAGTCTCAAAAGGAAAATAAACCCCGAGGCTACATTTATGGTTTCGATGTTCATCTTCTCTTTTATAAATCATCATACACTAGTATATGTTGTTAATATATTGAAGCGTAATGTTTATTGTCCTCTTATATGGCTGCACCATGTCAAAAATATTTGCGTGCACTTGGCTAAAACAACGTGGCGTTGTATTTTTGTTGCTAAGCCAGTTTTTAATAGGGAATTAGACTTGCTTGCAACTCATTAGAGCAAGGCCTGGTGGAATGTGCAAAATTTCCATGAACCTGGTGATATGTGCAATGGTATGAGCAGGAACTGGTGGAACATGCAATTTCCTCGGCTGCGCGAGGGGATTTCCGCGTACCGTCGTACCTATATACTCACTCTCTCTATTGTTGCATAAAACTAGCGGAATAGTACTTCTCTCTCTAGCATGTACAGCAACCAATGCATAATATTCAAAGTGGTTGGCTGCAAGGTCTGGGCGGTGATTGCGCGTTGGCCTTGTTAATTCCGACAGGAAGGATGACAGATCAGCTTTGCCTGTCCTCTGGCTCTGGCTCTGGGGTCTGAACTTCTGAATTACAGTACTTTGCGTTGCACCATAGGCATCCTGATATTGTTCTCAAATTCTTCACAGAAGCAAGTGCTGTGTTCCTTCCTTTGTCTTACAAACAATCAAGTACTCACTCTGTTTCGATTAAAGTGATACTAGTGGGTCATGGTATGTGTACATCACTTCTGCTTCCATGCTCCCCTGACATAACTCTGGCCGCGAGAAAAAAAAACATGGACGGTGGAGATTTTTCCATACCTCTTCATAAGAGGGGGTATGATTGTAAAATTTAAAAATCTGACATGTACGTACAACCTTGTAGTGGTCCGTTTGATCCGTGTTGTCTTGTACGAGTAATTTATGTACGTATAGGGTACTAATACGATCCCACGATATCACCGGCTGTGGTGGAGACGATCGGCGCGCTCTTAATAGCAGGATCCATGCTGGCGTAGCGATATCTCGTCGTCCAACAGCGCCGTTGTCGGATCACAGCGGATGCGTACGCAACCAACATGTTTTGAAACCACAGCACAATGTGGGGCGGTAGTTACCTCTCTTTTTTCCCAGCACAACGTGTATATCACTACGGGAGTCACGCCGTGCGCCGACGGCCCCGCACCGTCGGCACAGGACAATCCACCGTCGGCACCGTCTCTGCCGACGGTGACCGTCGGCGTCTGCGCGTCGGCATAGCTCGCGTCGGGGGCGGCGCACTCACCGTCGGCACAAGATGGCACCGTCGGCACACGCGTGTTCCGACGGCTGGACGGTGACCGTCGGTCGTTACCACCGTCGGCGCAACCCATCTCGCCGTGACGCGTCGGCCGTTAACTGCCCTGCTGTGCCGACGGTGACCCCGTCGGCACCTTTTCTTTTTTTTCCCAGTTTTGGCGCCAAAACGTCCCTGCTCGATCTGGAAAAAAACGAAAAACCTGGGCCGGCTGTGCCGACGGTGTCACCGTCGGCACAGACCCTGCCATTTGGGGCAGCTATGGGCCTGTGCCGACGGCACCGTCGGCACAGCCGGCCCAGGATTTTTTCAGTTTTTTTCCATTTTGGCTCTATTAGCTCAGAAAATTGCAGAAAATGCACATATTATAACATTGAATGTCCAGTAACATATATAGCACCATAGAGCACAAAGATATCACCGTATAGCACCAAAACTCACAAATATAGCATCAAATCTCACAAATAGCACAAATATAGCATACAAGACCATGGTACATACACGGGATCCACTACAAAGATGAAGCGTGTCATCATGTGCTAGTACAATGTAGAAACTATGGTGGTGCACCACCCGAGAGACGATCTAGCTCCGAGTGGGTGAAGCGAGGCCGCTGTACTTCGACGGTGCTCGGGGAGGTAGAACCACGACGAGAGCCACCGGAAGCGGAACCATGCCGAGGTTCGGCGAAGCACCAGGAGAATAGCGACCGGGGTGCATCGGCGTACCATCAGGAGCGTCGTTCCCGGATTCTCCCAATCCCTACATGTTGGAGGGAGTTAGCAACTTAGGCATGTCACACCAAGTTAGCAACTTAGCCAAGTTAGCAACTTACCGGGGTCAACTGACGCTGACGCTTGTACATGCAATAGAACTCCTCCTTGGACGGGAACACTGGCGTTGGCCCCGGATGAGGTGGCTGCGGGAGTGGTTCCTCTCGCACTCCGGTCATCATGAACCGAGTGAAACTCTGCAAGAAACGGGAGAGATAGCTCGGATTCAAACATGGGGACTTATGATGTTTTGCAACCATAGAGATTGAAACTTACCGCCATCCGGTTGCTCGTCCACCGGACATAGGCATCTTTCACAAGGTCATGCTCCTTAATCTTCTCGAGATACTCCTCGTAAGCTACTGCATAGGCCTCCTCGAGCTGAGTCTACAATTTCAGAAATAATGCGTCTCATCAACATAGCCATTCGGGAACAAGAGTCAAAACAGAGGATGAAAGTGTGGATGACTTACATCTACCTCTACCCGAGAACGGCATGTAGTCCGCGAGGAGGTAGCGTAGCTGCCGGAGGAGGGTAGCCTTGATCTGCGTGAAGTTCCTCCGAGGCTTGAAACCCCCGGCAAGGCGGGCGGGACGTCCATGCGGCTGGCCGGACCCCGCCCGGCATCATCGCCACCTCGTCGACCGGCTCGGTCATAGGGTCCTCCATCTCTCGGATGGAGCTTGGCGTACTCCTCGCAGTATTTTTCCTTGCTCTCTTTGGCCTTGCCGTAGTACATCTCGGGCGCGGGCCGAGGCTCGTTCGGACCGGGCGTCACCCGGCTTCATGTGCGTCCACGCTTCCATCTCACCAACTTCCCTCCCGAGCTTCTTCCCCTGCATCACAAAACAAATGTTATGCATATCATCGAAAATAAAAAAATGCAGCTTGTTCCATTTTTATATGTACCAGACGGTCCCGATAGCGATCGGTGCTGCTGCTCCCCGCACTGTGTGTTCCCTGATGCCCACGGTTGGCCTTGTTCCGGTCGCTCACGGCCTTGAAATCGGGGTTTTCGCCGACCCAATTCTTGACCAACTCCATGAAGGCGGCCCTCTTATTATTATCAGCCCAATGTGGTACAACCTGCAAAATCAAAACTCATTTGAAGAACAAACAATATAGTTGCAAGTTAGCCGCGAGTACATAGAATCGCATTGGCAATTACTTACCGACATGAAGTCCTCTATCGTCATAGCCGGGGCGAGTCCTCGCACAATCTCGGGCTTTGTGTACCTTACGCCCTGCTCAGCATAGAAGTGGCCGATGCACGTGATCCTCCGGTTGTACCACCGCTCGCCGTGTCAACTTCCGACACATGTTACGGAGGATCACGTCCGCCCTCTCCTTATGCTCAGTCGCCACCCTATAATTGCGCTGCAATCAAGCATAACAGAAAGTGTGAGAGGCATGAGTTATCACAGTGGGGTTATCAACTACATATGAACGAAACCAAAAGAGTATGCATTACGTACCCAAAACTTCTTGATCACGGCGTCGGCGGCGGAAGTAATGCCAGGGTAAGGCGCTATCTCAAAGTCTTCCCAAGTGTAGGCTAGCTTGGACTCGCCTCCAAGGACCGGAGTGTACATCCCCGGCCAGTACTTCCTAATAGCAGCTCCAATCAGACTCCCTGGCACGCGGACATTCTTCCCCGTATATGTGAAATTTCTGCACAATTATCAAACATTAGAAAATGCTAAGTGTCATAACGAAAATGAAATCACCTTACTACTTACTCTATCTTTCCTGGGACAAGGAGCCACTTGTCATCCTCCGTAGCAGGTTCCTTACTCTCATCGGGAACCTGCGCTTCCCCACAAATCCGCAATTTCTTCGGAGCCATCTCCGTCGAAGCCTCCTCGTCCCTAGACTCCTCCTCCTCCCTAGTGTCCTCCTCCTCCCTAGTGTCCTCCTCCTCGTCCATAGACTGTGAAGCCACTGAGCCAGAAGCAGAGGGAATGTCAGCTAGAAGGATCTGTGCATCCCCCTCGTCCTCCAGCTCGTCCTCCCCCTCGTCCTCCAGCTCGTCCACCCCCTCGTCCTCCCCGTCCTCCGTCTGCGTCTTCGTAACGCCGGGTGGGAACAATGGGTCTTCCACTCCGTCTGGAAGCACCCGGCCCTGGCTTCCGCTGATGCATCTGATCAAGCAAGGAGCTCGATGATGCCTTCCGTCCGCTCATATTGGGCAATTACCTGCATAAGAAAAGAGAAAATAATTAATAAGCATGTTGAAAATGAGTGAACACTAAGCATAATGACAAATGTAGGTACTAAGCATAATGAAAAATGTAGGTATTAAGCATAATGACAATGTATGTACTAAGCATAATGACAAATGTATGTATTAAGCATAATGATAATGTAGGTACTAAGCATAATGACAAATGTATGTATTAAGCATAATGATAATGTAGGTACTAAGCATAAAAGACCCTCACCATTCATCACCACTCTCATCTCTAGGCATTGGGTTCTTAGCCTCACTATCAAAATCAGTATCATATGAGTATTCATGGTCGGCATTGGGTTCCGGTTGAGTCTCGACAATGTTGTCTTTGTTCGCATGGCACTTGGTGAGCATAGCTATGTCCTTCAGGTCCACCACGGTCTCACCACGCATTTGTATATCGTTGTGGAGCTCCTGAAGACCTATGTCTATTTGAAGGTCCCCGAACTGCTCTTCCTCTTGATAGAAAATTCCCTCATATGTTACCAGGTCAATGTTGTTGTAATCGTCCTCGGAGGGGATGGGTAGCTTACCATGTGGCGATACTCGGAACACGACTTCCTCAGCCCATGAGTTCCTCATTCTGACATGGGTAGGACAAATAATAAACTTGCTTGGTTTGGTGAGCCACAACATAGACGTCGGATCCGCTGTAGGTGGTTGTAGGCCTAACTTCAACTAAACCAATGGAGGGGGTGATGACCCACAAGTATAGGGGATCGCAACAGTCTTCGAGGGAAGTAAAACCCAATTTATTGATTCGACACAAGGGGAGACAAAGAATACTTGAAAGCCTTAACAGCGGAGTTGTCAATTCAGCTGCACCTGGAAACAGTACTAGCTCACAAGAGTTTATCGGTAGTAACAGTTTTATAG